>NW_020528357.1:50000-209412 GCF_003368295.1 Carassius auratus | reverse complement strand
GCTATGAACTCGCGAACTGACTCAAATGATTCGCGATCCCGCTATGAACCCACGAACTCAGTCAAATGATTCGCGATCCCGCTATGAACTCGCGAACTGACTCAATTGATTCGCGATCCCGCTATGAACCCACGAACTCAGTCAAATGATTCGCGATCCCGCTATGAACTCGCGAACTGACTCAATTGATTCGCGATCCCGCTATGAACTCGCGAACTGACTCAATTGATTCGCGATCCCGCTATGAACCCACGAACTCAGTCAAATGATTCGCGATCCCGCTATGAACTCGCGAACTGACTCAATTGATTCGCGATCCCGCTATGAACCCACGAACTCAGTCAAATGATTCGCGATCCCGCTATGAACTCGCGAACTGACTCAATTGATTCGCGATTCCGTTATGAACTCGCGAACTGACTCAATTGATTCGCGATCCCGCTATGAACTCGCGAACTGACTCAATTGATTCGCGATCCCGCTATGAACTCGCGAACTGAATCAAATGATTCAAGATCCCGCTATGAACTCGCGAACTGACTCAAATGATTCGCGATCCCGCTATGAACCCACGAACTCAGTCAAATGATTCGCGATCCCGCTATGAACTCGCGAACTGACTCAATTGATTCGCGATCCCGTTATGAACTCGCGAACTGACTCAATTGATTCGCGATCCCGCTATGAACTCGCGAACTGACTCAATTGATTCGCGATCCCGCTATGAACTCGCGAACTGACTCAAATGATTCACGATCCCGCTATGACTCCCGAACCGACTCAAATGATTCGCGATTGTCTGTTTCTGTGAGTGAGGCGGAGCTCAGCTGCTGCTCGTTATAACTGACCACTCGGTCGGTCCCGAATTATTTAATATTTGCCTGTTAATTTTTTTTATTTTGAGTGAATTTGAGTCGTGACATGTCAAAGGAGAACAAAAGCTGTGAACACAAGAAGGGTCAGATGTGTTCTGTGAGGTCCTGCAAACATACTGGCAAAATGAGGTAAGAAAATCGCTATCTTTATTATCTTTTGAAAATAGTAAAGTATAACCAGAGTTTACAAATGGGTAGCATAAAGGACATGTAACCTGCAGAAGATAAATAAATACCCGTGTGTGTATTTTGCATTGCTTTATCACAGATGATCAAGTTAGATGCTCACCTACTGTCTTGCTGGAAAGTTATGTGTTAATGTCCGTCTTTTAGAGATTTTTCCACATTTTCCTGATATGAATCCCATGCATTAGGTGTGTTATATATGTTTTTATTCTAATAATAGTTTCAAAGTGTTTTCTGAAACATGTAAGTGCAAATGTCGGTACAATTTTAATGAATTAATGAAAATGAATTTAAAAATGAGGATTGTTTAAAGCAGTGGTTCTCAGTGTCAGACCCTCTCAAGTGGTTACGCAGGTGAATCACTAAATTAAATAAATATTACAAATAAATATATACAACAATAAATATTCTTATTAGAATAAAACTGCCTCATTTTTTAACGGTAGAGCTGTAGCTGAATAGTTTGGCCTACTACGCTGCTGAAATTTAATGTTGGTCATTATGGTGGAACTTAATATTTAATAACAAATATTTTCTGAAGTGGTACTTGGTATAGAAAGTTTGAGAACCAATGGTTTAAAGAAATGGTATAAAATGAAATCCTGCTTTTAAGAACTTTTCAGTAAACCATTTCTTCTTTCCCCTTCATTTGATTTGATACAGGACGGTACAGAAAGTACACAAGTGGGAGAGAGTGGAGGGGACGGCGTCAGAATGGACCTAGCGCTGGGACTCTTTCAAGGATCACCCGAAGCACGACCACACTATACGCACGAGGCTGTTGGTGCCAGTGATTTATGAGGTAAAACAGAACATTTTAATGTTATGAACTGTATTGCTATATGAAAGCAAGACAAATTCAATACAAAATAACAAATTTAAGGTTTATTCAGATATTGTCATCCTATTAAACTGCTGGAATTGAAGTTGATTGTAAAGCCATTGCTGCCAGTCATTTGATTGTTAGTCTTTATCATGTACTGTTGATCTAAATGCAAACTAGGATCTAATTGAACATACAAGTGTGTATTTATACATGGTGCCAGGTATGACGGTGAAACAACATCGTGTCATCAACGTTGTGATTTCAACATTGATCCAATTATCAAAATCGAAAAGTAATTCAACGTTGATTCAAGCATGGTAACCTGATGTTGTTTCAACGTTGAATCAAGGTTGAAATGCCGGCTGGGTACATGCATACATGCATACACACACATATATATGGCATCCACCAATCAACAGTGGTGGACAGTAACTGAGTAGCTTTACTTCGTTACTGTACTACATTTTTCAAGTATCTGTACTTTACTGGAGTAATTTTATTTTGAGTAACTTTTACTTTTAATTCACTACATTCCAAAGCATAAAATCATTCTTTTAACTCACTACTTTCATAAAACATATCGTTACTCCCTATAATATATCACATGCTCCGACACATAGAAGCGGTGTCTGATTCATCATGAACGAACGAGTCTTTTCAAAATAAACTTTTAAATCGGATCGCAAATCGCACCAAACGATAAGTTTATGAATTAGAATGATCCGATTGCAGCCTAATATATTTACAGGGTTTCCGCGGGTCCATAAAGTATTTAAGGCCATAATAGGTCATAAAAACGTCCGGATTTTCCATACAAGGTCATAAAAAACATTTAGCCACATCTTAAATTGATATGCTGGTACATTAATTTGTTCTTCCATCAAAATGCGCTCGCAGCAGCAGCGGCATTCATTTGTTTCTCCTGTTGTAGTTCTGTATGAGGAATCTGGGTGGAATCACACTGGTATCACAGCGCTCCAGAACTACAAGATCCATGCGGCAGCATACAGACTTGTCAGAAGGACTTTCACAGAAACCCACGCAAACTCGTTTATTTCGATATAAATCTTTTATCTATCTATCTATCTATCTATCTATATGAAATTGGGACCAAAAATTATTCAGCACCTTATAAAGCACCATGCATTGCTTATTTGTTTTTTTCTGAATTGCTAAATGCAACCTTTTCACACAACTGAACAAAATGAAGCATTGGTTGGTAAATGGTCAACAAAGTATTGATAGTTGTGTAAATATTGTCATAATAAGAGTTGTCTGTAGTTTTGGTTGATTGTAATCCATTACGTACATTTCTATCAAAGTTATGACATTATCAAGACGAATTTGTTCTGACAGAGTTTAACTCCTAGTTCTTGTCATATTTTATAACCATTTTAGAAGAAAGAGCAAATAAACTGTAATAATGTGAGAAATGTTGAAGGTGTCTGAATAAATTTTGGTTTGATTGTATATTTTATTTTTACATTGAAGACTAACCAGTGCTATTTTACATTTAATTATTCAGTTTCTGTACCTGGACACCTACAAACTTGAAAAAAACTTAAACATTGTGTAAATAGCACAAATAAATAAAAATGAACGAACATACAAATTAAACAATTTAAGACAGGGCCCAGTGGTACACCCTTCACCGGGTCCCTGCTGACCCCAGCTACGTCCTGTGGGTGTTTAATACTGTGACCAAACACCAATAACACTTGTTATTTTGGAAAGTAATGCCATAAAATAATTGTTAAATTACAATGTTACAATTGTTAAGTGTTTCTGTGTTCTTGATCCTCAAGAAAAAGGCGGCGAAGGCTTGTTTTTTAATCTTAAGAAATAATAGAATAACTCTTTAAATAATAAAACTAGTTACTTTCAATGAAAGTCAATAATAAAAAAAGGTTTTTGAAAGGAATTATTTAGATTATATTAAAAAGTTATGTATCGTAATTCATGTAGGTCATAAATTCAAATCCTAATAGTCATAAAAAAGACTATTAGGATTTGAATTTGAATTAGGATTTGAAGAAACAGTCGAGCAACATAGAAGGACAGCAGCTTGTGAGTGTTTTGTCTTGTTTTCTCATCAGACTAGTGTGTGATCATCATTGATAGGAAAGTTTTTTTGGTTTAAATTGTGTCTTACCGTGGTTAATACGTGCTGAAAGTGGCGCTTGGTTTGCCTATCGCGGGACTGCCTGGTTTCGATCTGCTAAATAGTGAGGCGTGGCCAGCTGACTTCAATCACAGGTAATCAGGCTAATACAAAGCACTAGGTTTCACCGCGGCAGCGGTCGCGGCAACCCTCGTGTGAACCCTCCTCGTGTGAAGACCGACGAGTGTAAAGACAATCGACTCTACCTGCGCGACTCCTCTGAGCAAGGACACCGACGGGCACCTGAGTATTGCTTTTCTCTTTTTTTTTCCACTCTTTGTATAGTTTGTTCTCAAATATATCTTACACTTGTAGTCACTATGTGCTTTCAGATCTTTACTATCACTACTAACACTCGGAGAGCACGCTATGTACGTCGCAGGAAGGCCTGTCTGACAAACCTACGCCATGTCCCTCTGACCTCTACTACTACACTCTCTATTCCAGTTGGTCTCTGGAACTGCCAGTCTGCAGTTAACAAAGCAGACTTCATTTCCTCTATTGCTACCCATTCCGGTCTCAACCTCATGGCACTGACAGAGACTTGGATCAAACCTGAAGATACTGCCACCCCTGCAGCCCTCTCCACTAATTTCACTTGTTCCCACACTCCTCGTACCACTGGGAGGGGTGGAGGTACGGGTCTCCTTATATCCAAAGAATGGAAATTTGAACTTCAGCCTTCACCTACAGGTACTGGTTCATTTGAATCACATGCCATTACTGTAACCCACCCTGTTAAAATCCACTTTGTGGTCATTTATCGTCCTCCAGGTCAACTGGGAAACTTCTTGGAGGAGTTGGATGTGCTGCTATCAAACTTCCTGAAGATGGTACTCCTCTGGTACTGCTTGGTGACTTCAACATCCACTTAGATAAACCCCAGGCTGCTGACTTCAAAACTCTGCTCACCTCATTTGATCTCAAGCTAATGTCTACTACAGCGACCTCACAAATCAGGCAACCAACTTGACCTCATCTACATGCGCTGTACCTCTGTGGTCACCTCTTCAGTTGCTCCACTGCACACCTCAGACCACTTCCTCATTACTGCTAACCTAGCACTTACTCCTGAAGTGCCCTCACACTCCAACGCAGGTCACCTTTCGACGGAACATACGCTCACTCTCTCCATCTCGCCTATCTTCTGTGGTTTCATCCTCTCTATCCACCATTCTCTCAGTTTTCTGCTCTGGACAACGAACAGTGCTACGGACACTCTTTGCTCCACTTTAACCTCTTGCTTTGGACAACTTTTGCCCACTGTTGTCTAGACCAGCACGCATTGCCCCATCTGCCCCCTGGCTGTCCGAGGTTCTCCGTGAACATCGCTCTAAACTCAGGGCTGCAGAGAGGAAATGGCAGAAATCAAAAAACTCTACGGACCCTCAGTGTGTATCAATCTCTCCTCTCTTCCTTCTCTGCAAATGTCTTCACAGATAAAACATCCTACTACCACAAACAAAATTAACAGCTGCTGTGATTGCTCGGGACACTTATTCAAGACTTTCCCTTCTCTTCTTATCCGCCGCCTCCACCTCCTCCATCGACTCATACAGCGGACGACTTTGGCAGCTTTCTTCACAAATAAGACGAGATCCATCAGTGACCAATTCTCCACACCGCAGACTGAGGAAAACTTCACAATGACTGATGCACACTCTTTATCCTCCTTCTCCCCACTCTCAGAGATGGACGTCTCCAAAATTCTCCTGTCCAATCATCCTACTACTTGTCCACTTGATCCTATCCCCACTCACCTCCTTCAAGCGATCTCTTCTTCAGTCATACCTTCACTTACTCACATTATCAACTCCTCTCTTCAATCTGGAACATTTCCCTTAGCATTCAAGCAGGCTCGGGTAAGCCCACTGCTCAAGAAACCATCTCTAAATCCAAGCGCTTCTTGAAAACTACAGACCGTATCCCTTCTTCCATTCATTGCAAAGACACTTGAGCGGGCTGTGTTCAACCAGCTTTCTATGTTCCTTGTACAGAACAACCTCCTGGACAGCAACCAATCTGGCTTCAAAAGTGGCCACTCAACTGAGACTGCTCTGCTCTCGGTTACTTGAAGCCCTGCGACTAGCAAGAGCAGCTTCAAATCCTCGGTACTCATCTTACTGACCTGTCTGCTGCTTTTGACACTGTTAATCACCAGATTCTCCTGTCCACCCTCAGAAAGATGGGAATCTCTGGAACTGCTCTCCTGTGGGTTAAGTCCTACCTCTCTGACAGATCCTTCAGTGTGTCTTGGAGGGGTGATGTTTCAAAGTCCACACCACCTTGCTATTGGGGTTCCTCAAGGCTCAGTACTTGGACCACTTCTCTTCTCCATCTACATGACATCTTTAGGATCTGTCATTCAGAAGCATGGCTTTTCTTATCACTGCTACGCTGATGACACTCAACTCTACTTCTAATTCCAGCCTGATGACCCGACGGTAGCTGCTCGCATTTCAGCCTGTCTGAGTGACATTTCTAGCTGGATGAATGACCATCACCTTCAGCTTAACCTTACGAAGACAGAACTCCTGGTGATTCCAGCTAACCCATTGCTTCATCACAACTTCTCTATACAGCTGGCTCGTCAACCATAACTCCTTCGAGGACAGCCAGAAACCTAGGAGTTGTGATGGATCATCAGTTAAGCTTCACTGACCACATTGCTACAACGACCCGGTCCTGCAGGTTTGCCTTATAAAACATTAGGAAGATTAGACCCTTCCTGTCAGAGCAAGCAAACCCAACTTCTTGTCCAAGCTCTTGTTCTCTCCAGACTGGACTATTGTAATGCTCTCTTGGCGGGCCTTCCTGCATGTACTCAAGCCTCTGCAAATGATCCAGAATGCAGCAGCAAGGGTTGTCTTCAGTGAGCCAAAAACAGCTCATGTTACTCCTCTCCTCATCAGGTTACACTGGCTACCAGCAGCCGCTCACATCAAATTCAAGGTACTGATGCTTGCCTACAAGACGACCACTGGCACGGCACCAACTTACCTAAACTCACTGGTTAAATCCTATGTGCCCTCCAGAAGTTTGCACTCTGCAAGTGAACAACGCCTTGTGTGCCGTCCCAAAGAAGTTCACAATCACTCTCACGGATCTTTTCCTGGACTGTGTCCAGCTGGTGGAATGACCTCCCAATCTCTTTACTCATTTTCGAGAAACATCTAAAGACTCATCTTTTTCACCAGCACTCAACCTACTAACACCAGTACTTTTCCTTTTCTTGTCTTTTTCATTTAATAAAAAAAAAAAAAAAAAATATATATATATATATATATATATATTATACACCTGTCTATGCGTTCTGTACTCGACTAACTGAGACTTGTCATGGCACTTGTATACTGTTGTTGTTCTCTTGTTGACCTGACTGCTTCTATTGTTCTCATTTGTAAGTCGCTTTAGATAAAAAGCGCCTGCTAAATGATTAAATGTAAATGTAAATAAAAAAGGTCTTAAAAAGTCTTAAATTTGACTGATTAAACCCTGCAGAAACCCTGATTTAGGTCAAAAATTGTCAGTTATTTGGGAACTAAATCCGTTGTAAAGAGCGATCTATTTAAGCCCACTGAAATGCTCGAGTGCAGACGATGCAGACACATCAATTTTAGGTAAAAAAATAAAATAAAATAAAAAATAAAAGTAAACTTGAAATAACACAGATTAAATACAATAACTCATGCTTGTTCAAATCCCCGCTGCCGTAATGTTAACAGTTTTATTAAAATGCTACCATCCATGTCCTATGTGACGTCTGTTTTTATATTGTTTATCAACAGTAACGTTATACATATATTGTTTGGATTAAATAGACGAGTAGATCAACAGACATTAATGTTTATTCATAACCGAACTGAAAATAAGTCAATATTGTTAGCTGATGATAACTGTCTAGCGAACAAGCTCGCTGGTGCTAAAGGAGATCTTGTGAGCACGCGTGCGTGGGTAATTGTCCTACATTTCCTGCCACTTTTTATTCATGTGTTCTTTAATTTTTCCTTTTATTTTCTGCTTTACTCAGTGGAATTGTCCCTCAACGTTCATAAATTTCAATGCTTGTTTGGCCAGTTTATCAACGATCTCATTCCCTAGTACTCCTACATGTGCCGGTACCCATAGGAAACTCAGGTCTATACCCATTTCCTGAATCCTAAGAGATTTATAAGTACTTCATAGATGAAATCCTTCCTTGATGTTGATTGTTCACTTATTAAACTATTTAAAGCTGAAAAGGAATCAGTACAGAGGACTACCCTAGTAGCCTTAACTTCCTCCACCCATTGAATAGCTAATACAATTGCTATTAGCTCTGTTGTAAAGACCGATACAAAATTAGTTCTCCTTTTCTGAATTTTGACTTGTAATCTTTGGATATATACAGCTGCAGATGAATTTCCTGAAATAGGATCTTTAGAGCCATCTGTGAAGATATGCAGCATTGAAGAGTAATTTTGATCTAGATCTTGTTGAACAACAAACTCTAGATATTGTTTTCTCATTCTTAACCATATATTGAAGATGAAAATCTACTTGAGGCATAGGAAGCATCCAAGGAGGAATATTCGGCATTACAACAGAGGGACTAACTGAGATTTCTGTAATACATAAAATCGTAGCATCTCTAGTTGCTGTCCAACCAAAACTTTTGATTTCATTTTTCCTACTACCACCACCTCTTTATTAACTTGAGCTTTTCTTATGTCTGTTTCTAAATTAATAACATCATCTAATGTATTTCGTCCTGCACAGTATCCACTCTGATAAGGTGAAATAATCTCTTTCCTTTCTAATATATAGCTTAATCTACACACAATCATACATTTCATTAATTTACATGAATTTGACGTTAATGCTATAGGTCTATAATTTTCAGCATTATGTTTGTTCTTGGCTGGGTTTAAACAGGAATAATAACACCGTGTTTCAATCACTCCGCCCAAGTAACGTTAGCTGTGCTCCTACGCCTAGTGAGAATATAGTTACCAGTATTTATACGAATAATAATGGTCTCTTTCTCATATAGTCTTGTTATTTGTACACGCTGTGACTATACAGATCACAACATGTAAATAGGAAAATGTTTGCATTATTTTGTCACTTATTGGGATTACCATGCTACCATTATCCATTTACATCCAGTGTTTGTGCTAAGCTAGGCTAGCGGTGGGTGCGTCAAATAACACTTACAGAACGCACAGAAATGGAAAAGGTATGTATGGACTTATCTAACTCTGGGGGATACTCTGAATAAGCTAAAGTCCCAAAAAGTTGGAGTGTTCTTTTAAGCTTTATGCCACTTCTATTGTGAGAACGACTATTGCAGTTTATAACGCAGCAGGTAGACGTGATCTTGAACATTGTGTTCTTCCCTCCATGCAAAGAAGTCTGGCGCCTAATGTTTGTGCCGCGGATTCCCAAAATGCTTTGCGTTCACCACTGGGAATACATCATGATGACGACACATCAGCGATCTCTATACATCCAGGGGTGGTGTTAGGGGTGGGTAAGGGGGCTGGAGCCCCAAATGTTTTTATTACCTCCATGCCATCAATGAGTTTTCATGCCCAATAAAGTCATTTATATTAGAATTTAAATAAATAAATATCTTTGGACTCTCACGTCTACAGTGTCTGTCGATTTACACGTTAGCGGTGTCCAAATTCAGGGTCTACATCCTTCGGAGGACTCATTTGAAGGTTGTTACGTCACAGCGCCGCGACAAAGGCTGTCCAAATTCGTAGGATCCTTCAAATGCGGCCCACAAATGCGTTCTCCTTTTCCCCGAATTGGAAGGATGGGTGTGATGGATCCTTTCGTATCCTACCTATCCCATAATTCTTTTCGGCAGGACGAAGTGAGCGGTAGTGGAGTGGGGGAGGAGTATTATTTTCGGTGTTTTTGAAAAACTGGCTTTTCAAAAATATATATTTTCAGTGGTTTTCTAGTTAGGTATTTTGTTTTAGCGATAAGCATTTTTTTTTTTTTTTTACATTTGTAGGTGTATATGTAAAAAAAAAAAAAAAAAACTTTCGTAAACTAGCTTCTTCCTTACTGCCTGTGTGAATCTCCCCTTACACACAGCTTATTTGTTAGTGATTGAAGCTGTTTTAACGCTTCTAAGGACGAAAGAGCAGACAGAAGTGTTTATAAAGCTCCGGGGAGAGAACGATGAGCTCTTCACCCGCGTCTTGCTTAGCGCGGTCACGGTTGCTAGGCGACAGGATTTGAGCAACGGGTAAGGGAGGGAACTGAAAGAAGGGTAGGCTGTCCAAATTCACAAACACCGACTTCCGGTTTTTGCGGTCGTCGGAGGACCCATCCTCCTTCAACCGGGTAGGAAGGATCCTAAGGAGGATGCAGACCCTGAATTTGGACACAGCTGTAGTCATTCACACCCGACGAAAACCGCCCACTGAGTCTAGTGCTTGTGACTGACAGGTAAACTGACCAACCATCGATGAGCGTCTGTACGATCCAGCCAATGAAATGAGATCTTTTGGAGCCAGGCGGTTTGCTCGCGTGCAGTATTTTATGAGATCAATTTGAAAATTAAAATGGATACTTGAAAGTTCTTCAAAAAAAAAAAAAAAAAAAAAAAAAAAAAACCAGGAAGTAAAACCCCCCGCCAGCCAACACTTGAAAGACGACATACAACAGCTTCTGGTATCTGTAACTTTTAATCATAGTATTATATTTCTTTTTCGGTTTTAAATTGTGTCTGATCTAAAATTGAACATCTAACAGTTAACGGTTTGCAACACAGTCTTTAGGACACACACACACACACCGAGCGGTTATAATGTTTGCTAAGCAAGGTCTGTGGCAGACTTTCGTGTCAGGGCAACAATTCAAACAACATAATAAAAAAAGACAAAGGAAAGGAAATGGTTCCAAACAAAGCATGTTGTTGTGCTCTGCTGCAACACACAGCGGTGTAAACTGAATAAATTTGCTTGAGTAAATGATTCACTGACCCATTCATAAAAATGGTTGCTGACTTTTTTTCTGAATGAATCATCTGTCTCAAACGAATCCATTGGTTAAATGACTCACCGAGTCACTCATTAAAGCAGTGACATGCCGCCACCTAGTGGCAAAGTACAGCTCTAATCATTTTCATCATTTCATATTTCTGTATTCCACATTTTATATTTGATACATTAGTCTCCTTAGTGCTCCTTCAAAAATATTAGTGTATAAAGCCCTGCGTTTATAATTATACTTGGCTTTAAGTGTTTGTGTGTGTATTATGTGTGTGAGTGTATATAAAATGTAAAAGTGCAACAATTTCTTTATTCACCTTTTTTTATCTATTCTCACAGAAATCCTGCGGTTAAGTGAAGACTATTAAAACTATAATAGAGCTGAGTTTGCTATTTTACCACGTCTTAGATGAGACGGCAAGGAAAGAAGAGGCTTTAGAAGGTGAAAGGGGTGATCTAGGAACACTGCAGACAGCCCAAAACACCTGAAGCTTCAGCAGGATCCCTTTACCCAATCTGGAACACAGCAGAGAGCTTTTAATAAGAATTGACTCGAGATGTGATCAGAGATCAGAGATGTATGTTCTGACGGCAGATGAGGCAAGGGACAGGCGCTCTGAACAACTGGCAGTATGTACGTTACGTCCCAGCGCAGAATCAAGGAACATTTCCTTTGGTTGGTTTTGATGCACAATCCATCACGGATGCAATAGAGCAAACATTGAAATCAGATCAAATCTTGCATCTTCTGTGTGTTGCACAAGCATCGTCTGCAGAGGGAAACCGTAGACCCGGGACAAGCAGTTCAATACCAAACAGCAGTCTACGACTCTCTTAAAGAACAACGCACAGCTCCGAGTGCTACACCGTTATTTTCAGAAACAAAGACACATCACACTCCAGAACCTTCTGCAGGTTTAGACGGAAACAGAAGAGGCTTGATGATGATGATGATGATGATGATGATGATGTGCTGGAAACAGCATGCATGCAGAAATGAGTGGACAAGATGTACGGAGAAGAGAAAGAGAGGACATTAAAAACAAATGAAGACATTAGATTAAATGAGAAGATGACAGCTGTGGAGAGAAGAAAGAAGAGAAAGGAGTGGAGAGAGGCAAGGAGAGCTGTTATGATGAGAAGAAAAACTATTGAGAAAAGAGGAAAGCAGGCAACAGCAAAGTTCTAGAACAAAACATGATGAGGCAGCCACAGCAGAGGAATGAAGCACAGACTTCAGGAGAGGGGAAGCTTCATCTGCTCGACTGAAGAACTTCCATCTGTTTACTGGAACGCAGAATAAAGTCCTTTGACCGGTTTCTGTTTGTAGAGTAAGAGTGTGTCAGTGCACTGCTTCATGTTTGCTTCTTCTCCCTGTTCTACCAGGACGAGTGTAGCCGGTCAGGCTTGATTGGAAAAGAAAAGAAAACTGAGGAGGAGACAAAATAAAGTGAGATAGAGACACAACATCAGCAGATGTGTCAGGATACAAGGGATACACTTTAAATACAAACAAGGTAAATATTTCTGATTTATTCAAATAAAGTCACACATGGATTTTTCTGGGCTAAGCGCCGGACCTCCACTCACACCCCTGCAAATCCAGAGAACTGAGAAAGAGCAAGGATCTTTGATACTGTACTGAAATCATAGCTAACGTTAGTCAGACTGGATCTCCTTCCCTCAACTCAAGTGTTTCTCACATAACTTACTATTCAGATCAGACAGAAGTTTGAAAAAGCACTTGTTAGACGCACGAAAACGTTAACTAACGCTAAAAGTTAAGTGCCTATTACCAACACGATCCAATCTGAAGTTAATACATTGTTGGACAGGACATAATGACTGTTATTTGTGTTTGCGCACGTGATTTCAGGAAGTAATGTATAGAAAGGTTGCTTTGTTCATATTTTCTCTGTTCTGTAAAGTGTATTTGAGTACGGTGTAAAGCGCTATATAAATGTATTTATTTTTAGTAGGGCCGGGACTTTAACGCGTTAATTGAGATTAATTAATTACACAAAAAATAAACGCGTTAACTAAGATTAATTACAGAAAAAAAAATTCCCGCATTTTTAATAACGCATTTTTGCACCGCGGAACGTTTCTCACTGGATGAGTTTCGGCGGACCGATTATACTGAAGCACCAACTAGTGTTCGCTTCGCATATCACCGCAGCACATGATCGAACCTCAAGTGTCACCTCAACGCAAAACATATAGCAGCTAGCGTGGACGTGAACTATGTATTATTTTGTTGGTGCAACAGTTTATGTTGAACTCTTTATTGTTTTGGCCAAGGTTATTGAGAGTTGGACTTAGTATGTTATGGCCTCTGAAGCAACAGAGAGATGTTTTCTAATAGTCAGTGTTTCCAATGTTCTGAATGTAATTGACAGTATTGTGTTTTACTTAAACTCTTTACAGAAGGTTCCAGCACCTATAAGCTTCCTGAATTTCTGAAATGTACTATTTCTAAATTGTTTCTAAATGTGCTATTGTTACACTTCATGGCAAAAACTGCACTGGTCTGCTAGACTTGGTTGAACAAAGATAAACAATATTTTGTTGCTTAAGCTTATGTATTCAGTCATTATTCAATGGTATACTATACATCCATGTGAAAAAAAATTACTTTTCACTGTTCTCAGGTCAAATATTTATATGCGATTAAAATGCGATTAATTTCGATTAATTAATTACAAAGCCTCTAATTAATTAGATTAATTTTTTTAATCGAGTCCCGGCCCTAATTTTTAATTATTATTATTATTATTATTATTATTATAAGGTGCTGAGAGCTGCAGAGAGGGTGATCCGCCAAGCTTCAGCGATACAAGCTCCTCAGGTGTCAGTCACACACATTGTGCGGGAGGAGGATGCTTTCCTTCCTGGGGAACACACTGAGGAGAGACAGTTTGGCATTGACAACCATCAGTCTGAGAGAGAGAGAGAGAGAGAGAGAGAGAGAGAGAGAGAGAGAGAGAGAGAGAGAGAGAGAGAGAGTGTGTGTGTGTGTGTGTGTGTGTGTGTGTGAGAGAGAGAGAGAGAGAGAGAGAGAGAGAGAGAGTGTGTGTGTGTGTGTGTGTGTGTGTGTGTGAGAGAGAGAGAGAGAGAGAGAGAGAGAGAGAGGGAGAGAGGGAGAGAGGGAGAGAGGGAGAGAGGGAGAGAGGGAGAGAGGGAGGGAGGGAGAAGAGTGTGTGTGTGTGTGTGAGAGAGAGAGAGAGAGAGAGAGAGAGAGAGAGGGAGGGAGAAGAGTGTGTGTGTGTGAGAGAGAGAGAGAGAGAGAGAGAGAGAGAGAGAGAGAGAGAGAGAGAGAGAGAGTGTGTGTGTGTGTGTGTGTGTAAGAGAGAGAGCGAGAGACAGAACCAGAGAGAGTGTATGTTTCACAAATTATAATAAATTGTTTCTTCAACTTATTAAAATATCTTATTTTACTGCAACTGTTTCTGCTTCTTTATCATATTTATAGTGTGTGATTTATAAATATCCTACCTCACATATTTAGAATTTGGGCGTCTGGTCACATATCTTATATCAGAATATAATATGTAACTGTAAAGCCTATTATGAATATTAAAATACGCTGAACCATGTGTCCTGTATCATAACTGCATGAATGACCAGCAAAAAAAACCGCGTCAAAATCAGTGAGGTATTCAGTGAGATATGATTAATTTAATGCGCTAACAGCTCATGGCACCTGGCAAACAAGTTACACTGAGTGGAGCTGGCGACCGATCCAAGATGGCGGCTCCACGGCTCGTTCGTGCCGTAGCTTCGATAGAGCATCTACCTATCTGATATCTATGACTACGAACTCCCGAACTTACTCAAATGATTCACAAACCCGCTACAAACTCCCGAACTATGTCAAATGATTCGCGAATCCCGCTCTGAACTCCCAAAATGAATTGATTCGCCAATCCCGCTCTGAACCATAGACAGTAAAAGAAATGGACACAGCGACCCCATTGGAACTCAATTGAGACAAATGAAGCCCAGTTTTAGCGTTTTTAAGCACTTCCGTTTCTGACGCGCAGACTCAAACGAAGCTTGACGACGTCAGCAACCTGTCTGCCAGATGTAAATCTTCTAAGTGGCTGTGCGTGCAAACTGCCATCGTTAATCTTGCAGAGACGGCGAGCTTGAGCGGGGAGTTCTTTGTCGTGAGTGAGCAGGAGTAAGTATTCTGATTAATTATTTTGTATAGTATTTTAAAATGTAACGCCAGTACGCAATATTAAGTTAATTGCCTGCGAGCTTCTCCTCCTGTCTGTACGGTAATGCGACAGAGAGCCGAGTGGTTATGACGCAATCGTTAGCCTATTTTTTACAAAAACTGTTTATACGGGGCCATAATGTAACATAGAAGGTAATGGAGCCCTTTATACATTGTCGTGTATCTTTAGAAATAAATAATGGACAAACAGAGTCTTTAAACGTCTCAGATGTAAAGTTATTCGCTGTCAAAGTGATGCCAAAATGAATGGGAGTCAATGGGAATGCTAACGCAAGTGAAGTTCTGCTAAAAGATGGCAGCCCCCACCCGACTTCAACTTCCGGTCGAGTTCCTTGCCCCTTGCTCTGAACTCCCGAAATGTGTCAAATGATTCGCGAATCCCGCTCTGAACTCCCGAACTGAATTGATTCGCGAATCCCGCTCTGAACTCCCGAACTGTCAAATGATTTGCGAATCCCGCTCTGAATTCCCGAAATGAATTGATTCGCAAATCCCGCTCTGAACTCCCGAACTGTCAAATGATTCACGAACCCGCTCTGAACTCCCGAACTGTCAAAGGATTTGCGAATCCCGCTCTGAATTCCCGAAATGAATTGATTCGCGAATCCCGCTCTGAACTCCCGAACTGACTCAAATATGATTCGCGATCCCGCTATGAACTCCCGAACTGACTCAAATGATTCGCGATTGTCGTGTTTCTGTGAGTGAGGCGGAGCTCAGCTGCTGCTCGTTATAACTGACCACTAGGTCGGTCCCGAATTATTTAATATTTGCCTGTTAATTTTTTTTATTTTGAGCGAATTTGAGTCGTGACATGTCAAAGGAGAACAAAAGCTGTGAACACAAGAAGGGTCAGATGTGTTCTGCGAGGTCCTGCAAACATACTGGCAAAATGAGGTAAGAAAATCGCTCTCTTTATTATCTTTTGAAAATAGTAAAGTATAACCAGAGTTTACAAATGGGTAGCATAAAGGACATGTAACCTGCAGAAGATAAATAAATATCATAAATAAATAAAACCATCTCATGAATTAATTCACCATATAGGACAGCATCAAGGGATCGTTTGTCTTTCAAATGAGTGAGAATAATTCCCGGGTCAATGACTCAAGACAACATCAATAAATCTTCACACAATAACATTACTTCAGTGCATCAAGTCCATGAGTGAATCAAACATAACCCATCAACTCAGATCACATTCATTCATCTACAGAAGGTTCTCTCAACAGTTCTGATGACTCTTTTGAATGAGTGTGTTCTTAAATGAAGAGTTTAAAGTGAAAATGACTGATGTGTGTGTGTGTGTGAGTGAGAGAGAGAGAGAGTTAGATGTCCAGTAGACCCATCTTTTTCCAGAGTCATTGATGATTAATTAACTTATTGGAGATAATGAACTTTTCAAGGCCTACCTGGAGTCCAATGCACAATCAGGGGATTTGCAGTCCAGCCGAAACAGCACAAACTCACTCAAAGTTACAGCGTTCCAATCCGGCGTAGTTCAAACACAGCTCCTAAACGAATGGCATACCAAACATCTGAACACTCGTCCACTGTGCAGCCAGAGAAACTTCTGTAACACCGTAGACTTCAAGCTTGTAGTTTCATTGTCAGCGGCTTTACTTCACAGCACCTACTGTCTGCTAATTCAGCTTTCATACGGCCCAGACACCACGAGGAAAGGAGCAGCTTGCAGGAATTGTAGAACCCAGGCACTCCTCCATAGCACAGCAAACGAAGCTTACTTAAGACAGTCATCTCTCATTGGTTTCTTCCTATTTTGCAGATTTTAAACATCTATCTCCAGGCAGTTCAAACTTCTGACCATCGATTCAGCAGACAAACACTCAACACTCACGATCACCTGTTTTAAATGGATTTGATTACTCCATTTCCTCCAGCTGACTGACTCCTTCCACTTGATGCATTGCATTTTGGGCTTTGTAGTTCGTTTCCGTCACAGATGCTTTGACCTTTTGTGATAGGTTTTGATTGTACTTCGTTTAATAAAAATGTACTTAATTTGATTTGACTTGTTTTTCTACACTGTAATGTTAGTGTTCTGATTAAAACAGTGTAACTGGGGGCTCTGAAAACACTGCTTATGAATAATTTGTGAATTGTAAACTTTCATCTGAATACATTTAATAAATGTTTAATGAATAGTGTTGTCCACTTTGTTTCCAACTCCACTGTTACTGAACTGTAAAGTGAAAATATTGTGTGATTTATTTTGCAATATCAAAGTCTGTTAACTGATTAAATGTAAATGTTTCTACGGGACGGTACAGAAAGTACACAAGTGGGAGAGAGTGGAGGGGACGGCGTCAGAATGGACCTAGCGCTGGGACTCTTTCAAGGATCACCCGAAGCACGACCACACTATACGCACGAGGCTGTTGGTTCTAACATTTTAGAGTCTCCTTTGGTAGAAATCTCATTCTGCATTCCCCATGCCCTCTCTCACGCTGGGCCCTTGGAATTGTCCTAATTCTTCCCTTCCCTTACAGCGGTCCTGGTTGAAGGTTCCCTTCTCAAACTGTGCAACACATTTTCACTGCACAAATGTACACATCTCTCGTCATGAGACACATTACTAAAACATGTTTTTTGACAGAAACTGGAGTTTTCCTCCAAAATAAAAGATCAACTGGTTTCAGTCATAAAGGTACAAGGGTTTCTCTTGCAAGTGCAGCAGAAATTATCCATTTATTTGCCAAATTATTGTACAAAAACCTTTAAATATTATTGTATTTGGATTGTTCTACTACATGTTTTTATCAATACATCCGTGCATATTCTGCATCATAAAGTTTGGGATTATTTTCATCTGTTTTATACAGTATGTTTCCAAAATAAAACTGCTGTTTTACAGTTTTGAGCATGTGATAGTTTATTGAAGTTGATTGTAAAGCCATTGCTGCCAGTCATTTGATTGTTAGCCTTTATCATGTACTGTTGATCTAAATGCAAACTAGGATCTAATTGAACATACAAGTGTGTATTTATACATGGTGCCAGGTACGACAGTGAAACAACATCGTGTCATCAACGTTGAGTAACTTTTCAAAATCAACACCTCATTCAGCGTTAATCCAAGGTCTGCAGAACGACCATAATTCACCCGTGATGCAGGTAAGACGGTGAAACAGCGTCGCGATTTCAATTTTGATCCAATTTGCAAAATCGAGAGGTAATTCAACGTTGATTCAAGCATGGTACCTGATGTTGTTTCAATGTTGAATCAAGGTTGAAATGCCGGCTGGGTACATACATACATACATACAGTACAGACCAAAAGTTTGAAAACATTACCATTTTTTATGTTTTCTAAAGAAGTTTCTTCTGTTCATCAATCCTGCATTTATTTGATCAAAAATACAGAAAAAACAGTAATATTGTGAAATATTATTATAACTTAAAATAATAGTTTTTTTATTTGAATATACTTTAAAAACTAATTTATTCCTGTGACGCAAAGCTGAATTTTCAGCATCATTACTCCAGCCTTCAGTGTCACATGTAACATCAGTCGATCACATGATCATTTAGAAATCATTCTAATATTCTGATTTATTATGAGTGTTGAAAACAGTTCTGCTGTCTAATATATTTGAATAAAAGGTTAAAAAGAACTGCATTTATTCAAAATAAAAAAGTTAAAATTCTAATATATATTCTAATAATATATTTTCTTTACTATCACTTTATCAATTTAACACATCCTTGCTGAATAAAAGTATTGATTTTATTTTAAAAAAAAATTAATGACCCCAAATTACTGATCAGTAGTATATATTGTTATTACAAAATATTTATATTTTAAAAACATAGCTTTTTTTTTTTTTTTTTCTAAAAGTATCCTAAAAAAAGTATCACATGTTCTGAAAAAATATTAAGCTTTGATAATCAATCATCATATTAGAATAAATTCTAAAGGATCATGTGATAACGATCCTAAAAATTCAGCTTTGCATCACAGAAATAAATGACAATTTAAAGTATAATAAATTTAAAAACAATTATTTTAAATTGTAATAATATATCACAATATTACATTTTTTTTCTGTATTTTTGATCAAATAAATGAGGCTTGATGACCAGAAGAAACTTTCTTTCAAACACATTAAAAAATAGTAATGCTTCCAAACTTTTGGTCTGTACTGTACATATACATGGCATCCACCAATCCTACAATGCGTCGCTGCTGCAAGTTAGGCTGCACTACAGTCAAAATTAATTATTTTTACTAATAACACGTTACTGCCCAACACTGGACAAACTGACTCAAATGATTCGCGATCCCGCTACGAACTCGCGAACTGACTCAAATGATTCGCGATCCCGCTATGAACTCGCGAACTGACTCAAATGATTCGCGATCCCGCTATGAACTCGCGAACTGAGTCAAATGATTCGCGATCCCGCTATGAACTCGCGAACTGACTCAATTGATTCGCGATCCCGCTATGAACTCGCGAACTGCCTCAAATGATTCGCGATCCCGCTATGAACTCGCGAACTGACTCAAATGATTCGCGATCCCGCTACGAACTCGCGAACTGACTCAAATGATTCGCGATCCCGCTACGAACTCGCGAACCGACTCAAATGATTCGCGATCCCGCTATGAACTCGCGAACTGACTCAATTGATTCGCGATCCCGCTACGAACTCGCGAACTGACTCAAATGATTCGCGATCCCGCTACGAACTCCCGAACGGAGTCAAATATGATTCGCGATCCCGCTACTATCTAAATTCAATTTGTTGGGGGAAAAAGTGTTTTACTGACTTTGGGTGAGGTGTTCCGTTACATTATTTATTATGAAAATGGAATCTTTAAAATAACAAGTAATTTTAATGTTGTTAATGATGGTTCTTTAAAATGAGTGACATATAGAATACGACTCTTTGACGAATTGACAAAAGGAAAATTATACACATCAGAATTATTTTAACTTATGTCTCCTAAATTTATGCTTACAGATGCATCAGTCAGTAGTCTTGGCAGGTGTAAAGCACCTGATACCAAAGTGCACATCTTGTTGCATATTGTATCATTGCCCCTTGTGCCCTACACTGAAGCCAATGATTAAAAAGAGAGTCCAGGCTCACTGGGAAGTCCATTTAAAAAATGCGATCATATTCCAAGGTAAGATTAGTGTATTTTAAAATTATTACAATTTGTCTTTTTGAAGCACTTCAAAAAGGTTCTATATGTATTAGAAGACAATTCAAGACATTTCAAACTTACTCTTGTACACACTATCAAACACTCTTTCATGCACCACTATGATTAATGTCTCTCAAACAGAATCAAAGCTTTCACATGCACACTACCAAACTCATTCAGTCCGTGTATCATCTGATCATTGTGTTTTTCGTTATGTTTTTTATATTCAATGTATGTATTCATTTTACTTCTCCTAAACACAAAATGAAACTGAATTCTTTTTTTTTTTTTTTGGGAAAATGAAAGGACTTTCAGTATAAAATTTATAAAATTTGTACATAATGCACGGACTGAATAAGTTTGGTAGTGTGTGCGAGAGTTTGATAGAGCATGTGTGAAATTAGCTTTGATAATGTGTGATCTAGTATACTTGCGAATGAGAGAAAGATTGATAGCATGTATGAGAGCAAAGTATGAAATATGTCTCATATACAGTATTGTTCAAAATAATAGCAGTACAATGTGACTAACCAGAATAATCAAGGTTTTTCGTATATTTTTTTATTGCTACGTGGCAAACAAGTTACCAGTAGGTTCAGTAGATTCTCAGAAAACAAATGAGACCCAGCATTCATGATATGCACGCTCTTAAGGCTGTGCAATTGGGCAATTAGTTGAATTAGTTGAAAGGGGTGTGTTCAAAAAAATAGCAGTGTGGCATTCAATCACTGAGGTCATCAATTTTGTGAAGAAACAGGTGTGAATCAGGTGGCCCCTATTTAAGGATGAAGCCAACACTTGTTGAACATGCATTTGAAAGCTGAGGAAAATGGGTTGTTCAAGACATTGTTCAGAAGAACAGCGTACTTTGATTAAAAAGTTGATTAGAGAGGGGAAAACCTATAAAGAGGTGCAAAAAATGATAGGCTGTTCAGCTAAAATGATCTCCAATGCCTTAAAATGGAGAGCAAAACCAGAGAGACGTGGAAGAAAACGGAAGACAACCATCAACATGGATAGAAGAATAACCAGAATGGCAAAGGCTCAGCCAATGATCACCTCCAGGATGATCAAAGACAGTCTGGAGTTACCTGTAAGTACTGTGACAGTTAGAAGACGTCTGTGTGAAGCTAATCTATTTTCAAGAATCCCCCGCAAAGTCCCTCTGTTAAAAAAAAGGCATGTGCAGAAGAGGTTACAATTTGCCAAAGAACACATCAACTGGCCTAAAGAGAAATGGAGGAACATTTTGTGGACTGATGAGAGTAAAATTGTTCTTTTTGGGTCCAAGGGCCACATGCAGTTTGTGAGACGACCCCCAAACTCTGAATTCAAGCCACAGTACACAGTGAAGACAGTGAAGCATGGAGGTGCAAGCATCATGATATGGGCATGTTTCTCCTACTATGGTGTTGGGCCTATTTATCGCATACCAGGGATCATGGATCAGTTTGCATATGTTAAAATACTTGAAGAGGTCATGTTGCCCTATGCTGAAGAGGACATGCCCTTGAAATGGTTGTTTCAACAAGACAATGACCCAAAACACACTAGTAAACGGGCAAAGTCTTGGTTCCAAACCAACAAAATTAATGTTATGGAGTGGCCAAAATGAAGCATGGGTGTAGTTTAATTTAAATACTAGTTTTATGGTAAAATTACTAAAAGTATTATGTTTATATAGTAAAAATAAGCAAGTTTCATTGCATTAAATTAATAGTATAACATTTCAAGTCTACAAAATGTCACAGATTCAAACCAACTTAACCAGATCATTTTAAACCTACTAGCGGTTGAAGATTGTCCCAAAGCGCTTTCCGTACTTGCAATTTCGCACATGCATGGGACGACGCATCCATTTTCCACCTGCCCTTGCCCAACTTTTGTAAATCCGTTATCATCCATAAATTATTTGGTAAGTAGAACGTTTTTTTAGTAATATATTTTAGAATTGTACATTTGTGAAATGTTTTTTGTGCTTAGACGTCAGTAGTGTAGCCAGAAAAGAGACTCTGGTTGTGCCACATTTATTGTCAGATTACTGTGCAAAATTATGGGTTAGCCCTTGTGTCCGGCTGTCCATCAAGCCGAGTTTTGATTAAAAAAAAAATTAAGAAAGGAGCTCTAGCTAGCAATGTGCAATCAAAAATTATCTGTTTATATCATAGACGGTTTATATGCGCGGCAAAGATCTCTGGGGAGCTGCTGGGGTCACAGTCAGCTGCTGCTTGGCAGTCCGAATGTCGGCAGATATATTTTAACAAAATTAATATAAAAAGGAAATTATACATTTTAACATTTTTAGCATTATTGCACCATATATTTGGATTCTTATTTCTGTGCCACTGGCCCTGAGAGTATGACTTAGAATGTTCAGTGACGTCACAGTACTGCCAGATTCAAACTGCTTTCGCGCGTTGGCTGCAGCTGAGCCAGAGACGGACGCGCTCAGCGCTTGTCATATATCACAATTAATATGCAGTGTTTTCAACCACATAATGTTTATTTTAGGTTTCATACATTTAAATAAACATAATCACTTGTAAAACAATGCATTGGTAGTTTGTAAAATACACACTGATGTATATGGAACCAGCAAAAACTATCTAATCAAATGTAATTTGCCGACTGCGTTTTATTCATATATCAGACAGACATAGCAGAGCAATAAAGTTTGGTCTATTCTTCGTCCAGTTCAACAGCCACTCACTTTCATATATTTCACTAGAAACTGGGGAATTCAAGTGTTGTACGTTAAATCCGGCTGACAGGACTCTGAACTGCAGCGCTCATCTCGTTATAGATCAAGATAATTTATAAAGGTTTTTAAACGAAGAATCAGAATATCAGATAGTTGACATGGTAAGCAAGTTTGTGTATATATTTTAATAAAAAATGAAAAACTAAATAAAACGAATAGCGATACATCTGTTAGTTGTTGTTGTGGCTGCGGTGTATCACGTGACAATCATTACGCGTCGCCATGGAAACAAGGGGTCAGTTAAAATATTTGAACTTACGCGTGAAAGGGTTGATTTTAAATATATATATATTTTCTAAGTAAACAACAATAGCCCAAGTTTAGTAAAAAAAATTGAGACTATAAAAACTAATTCTGCATCTATTTTTAGGTGTGCCAGCTGCCACTGTGGGTGGCACAGGCACACCCGTGGCTACGCCACTGTTAGACGTATACTTTGTTGATAGTTTAAAACGATTTCTTGCTAGCTTAATTAACACAGAATTAGCCTGTATCCTTGTCATCGTTAAGTGGCCATTAAATTACCGAAATATTAGAATTCTGTGTAGTTAGTTTAGTTTAGTTGTGCTGTAATTTAGCTTTAAACAATGCGCTTTATTTATTTTTTTTATTGATATTTAACATTAGCCTAATATAACACATGGCTTAGCCATGTTCTTTTTTAATGTTTTTTTTTTTTTTTTTAGGTCCAGTAGGCTCCAGTTTTAAACTAGTATTGTTCTTGTTTTGTTTTTTAAACTCCATTATAGTATTCAATTAGTGCTGCTGTCTGTTATTAAGGCGGGCATACACTGCACCCATCGTGAGATGAGCCAGTCAGTGGCTCAAATATAATTGCTATAGATTTGGAAGGGATTCTGTATCATTAACACTTTCGTGTCTTTTTTTTAGGCTCTGAATGTGGAGGTGCAAACAGTGTCCTGTAAGTGAATCTACAAGGTACCAATTACTAAAACACTATAAATTAATCCATGGCCATTATAGTCAGGGACACTCCAGATATCCATGCACATACTATGAATGCCCATGCTCATTCAGAACATGGAATGCACTTAAAACTCATTTGAGTCGATGTCATGTTGATGTTTTACATTTAAGGACTACAGAAAAAGTAATATTGGCATGCCCTTTGTGTCCAGGAAGTGAAATAGCATCTAGTACAGATTACTTTTCTCATGTAAACAACCATCTGAGAAGTTATGAAACAGTAACTTGTATGTTTGAAAATTGTTGTTTTCAAACCAATATATATGCTACTTTCAAATCCCATAAGAATAGGAAGCATGCACATTGCACTATAAAAGACTTTAAAGTTAGACTATTGAAAGGATGTGATACAAATGCTGAGCATCAACTATCTAAAAAGCATTCAACTGCTGAAATTGCTTCCGATTTAGATTTCGACAATTTGATTGAACCTGAGGCAGAAAATGAGAACTTGCAAGACACAATAATTAAAAAATTGGCATCAGTCCTTCTGAAATTGGAGACTTTTTCACATGTACCAAGCTCTACAATTGATGAGTTACTGGAAGAGTTGCATTTCATTTTTACCTCTGCTGCAGTGCCTGTATCACACAGTACAGCTTTTGAAATTTTCAATAAGCATAACCTTCAGGTTAATCAGTTAATAATTAATGAACTCATCTTAGCCATTTCTACCAATAATCCTTTGGTAATAGGGTGGTGACTTTAAAAAGATTTGTACATGTGACAGGTAAACATTTTTACATTTTTTTTTTACATTTTTAATTGTATGTGGAGGCTTTACTTTTCTAGTTAATTGGTTAATCATATAATGTTGTGTTGCAAAAGTGTGCTCAAATTCATAATACAATAACGAATTACATGAATTACATTTTATTATTACATAGTGCTATCATAAAGAATATGTTAATCGGGGAGAAAAGGAGGCATCTAGGCCTTTTGAGACAAAGGAAATTATTCTTAAAGAAACTTTCCTTTTGTTTTGCAGAATGAATTCAAGATGTCTGCAACTCTGAGAGTCATATTTGGAGTAGACGACGCATCAAAATTAATTCTGCCCAATGGAATACCCAATTCCATAGAGGACCTTAAAGGAGAGATTGTAAGACACTTCGGCCTGTCTGGAAATTTCAGGCTGCAGTATAGAGACATTGATTTTGACAATGAGTTTGTGAACTTAACAGATACTTCAGAAATCAAAGACAAAAGCACAGTTAAAGTTATTAACTTGCCGGATGAGACAATCACACTCACACTCACTAATGTTACGCAAGAGGAAGATGATTTTTTGCTGTCCTCAGCATCAGACACAGACATACTTTCCTCCGCTGAATCTACATCTTCAGGTACTTCCCTTAGATCACAGCCATGGCCCACAAACTTTGAAATACCTCCGTTCAGTTATGAGGTACAGATTCAGTTAGAAAAGGCAAAACAAGCCTTCTGCAGCAGTGGAACTCTTCTTACAACAAGTAACAAACTGAGGTCCGGTATACTAGACGGTCTGGCATCAGAAATCATCAAATACAAAGTTTATCCTTCTAGTACAGAGCTTGATAATGTGGCTCAGGCTCTGATAACAAAGTATCCCTTTTTAAAGGAGAAAGGATCTGTCACTGGCTTTTATGGCTGGAAAATTAGTTTAAAGTACAAAATGGCAAACTACCGCACCAGACTAAGGAGCATTGGTTGCCCCGAGTTGAGCATCAACGCTGTAAAAGAAAAGCAAGGTGCCACGAGTCATGGACCTAACCAGGTTAAGAAGCCACGTAAAGCAGAAGTCAACTATTGTCCTGATTACCCTGCAGGCGAAACTAAAGAGAGCCTCGAGGAAGAAAGGAAAGCACTTATATTGGAGGTGAAAAAGAAGAACAACCAACAGCTAATCAAAAGTAAAATGGAACGAACCTTTGCCTATAGAAGACAGGAAGTCGTTAAAGATATGCCCTTCATAGCAGAGTTCAAAAACAGATGGCCAGCCCTGTTTTCTGAGAGCCAGGTAAAGTATTATTCATCATCTCTATTTAATTTAAATACGTGGAATTAATGTCTAAATACTGTATTTGGGTATAAAACAAATGAGCACATATTCAATTGACAAAGGTTTGGAGGCAATGTGGTAAGAATCCATGCATGTGGTTGTTCTACTCTATATTACAATGCACATTACACATACATCCATATAAATTGGTTACAGATACATTGAACCACCAACTAAAAACATTTAGCCAAACGCCAACTCATGTTCCCTCTACACCAGGGGTGTCACACTCAAGTTTCAGAGAGGGCCAAAATTAAGAAATGGTACTGAGTGCCAAACAGTCTCAGTGCTGTCTTATTGATATTATGGACACGCCAGCTCCACTTTTGAGGCAAACTGGATATAATTGTACCACGGCCAGATGTAGCCCACAGAGTTGGAGTGTGATAATTTAAAATATATTTGTTTTAACTTAAGAGACTCATAGTGAATTTGTGTTTTAATACAGGTAAATGCAGAATTCACCCTCATCACCACAGTCCCCCTGTTCTCAACCTTTATGTCCCGACTGGATCATTACTCTAGCCAGCTATTGAGGGTATTCAAAAAGAAGGGGGGAACAGCAAGACGTGATATCGACATAATCATTGCAGAAATGGACAAGGTACGTGTTTTGGGTGTATTGTGCTCTGACCCCTGGGGGTTTAACATTTATTCTAAACATGATTATGCTTTTTTTTTGTATTATGGTCTTTAACCTTTCTATGGAAAGTTAAATCATTTGCAAATCCTACGCTATTTACAAATATGATTTGCTATCCACAAATACAAAATTCTATGATTTGTACAAATAGATGTATTTCTGTAAATGTTTTTAATTTATAAAAAGGATACTTTATATTTTGTGCTCATTTATCATGAAATGTCAATTGTACATCTGCAACTCTGCTTGTGTGAAGTGTTGAATCTGCTTTTCTGAATTGTCTGATGCAATTTTTCATTCGTCCATTCAATTGTTTATTTTAGTTCAAACTGAACAGTACTGCCTCCTTCAATGTGTCAATGGTATAAGCTTGAGAAACACAAGCTATTTATGTTAAATGTGGCTCACTAAACAGTGAAATTATTTTCTCAAAATGATGTCCTTAAAAGGAATGAGTGTGTGTCAGGCAATTGACAAATGCAGATTCAACACCACAAGATGAACTGCAGATTTACAACTGACATTTCATGAAAATTGCACAAATCAATTAATTAAAAGCATGGTAGAATAAGGTTGTAATAGATTTGTCAATGTGATAATGACAGTTTCCTCAAATAAAATGTTCAAAATCAGTTGTTGGTTTCCCACAGAATCCCAGTGTTGAAGTACGACGGACATGCATCCTAAAGGCGTTGTGCGTCTACTTAAATGAAAAGCCTGACAGCCTTATTAAGGACTACTGGGTAAGTCGAATTCTTTGTCAATCATAAACAAATTGATACAGAAAATATGTATTTTTTTATATTTTAATTTCACAAACCTGTGAATTGAAATGTGTTGTAGGCTCAGAACATGCATGTTATGCTATATTGATTTTTGCCAATGTTGGCAATATATACAATTTTCAAAAATTAATATGATGATTGATCAACCAAAAACATAATGGACAACAATTTATTTCTATGTTAATGTATAACATTTTGTAAAGTTAAGCCAAAGACAAAAAAATAAAAAAGTATTGTGTTCTCTAATTGTAAACTTAACATCTATTGGGTTTGTTTCTAGTGTCATAGATGCATAATTAATAATGAGTCTCTTTGTCATAGGCTACTGAGGATATTGGTATTGATGCAATGACGGAAATGGAGAGACTGGCTTTGGGTGTCTACATTGTTCGACATGATGGAGCGGATGCTTCAGGTCCACCTGAGGATGTTGGCGTCGTCATTGAAGGCTGCACAGTGCTGCGAGATCTGAGAGAGGTTGCAAATGGATGTGCAGTCCTGTTTGGCTTGATCTACTGTTTAAACTTGAGCTATCCCAAGGAACTGCGATACACTTTCGAATTTCTTCAGAAAGTGTTTATGGAATTGGATGGGAACAAGCTCTCCACTAAAGTGCAGGTCCTCAAAAACAAACTGCATGAGTAGAATCACCTGCACCTGGCTTTGGACACTTTAGTTGTGTTGACTGTTACTTTATTTTTGGACTGCTGCTTGACAAAATAAAGCTATAATCAATGATGGTTTGTAATAAGCAGACAGGACTGCAGTTGGTCATCGACTTGCTTGGGGAGGCTCAGTTCTTTGGATTTTGGACTGCTGCTAGACAAAACATCTAGCAATCTAAAGACAATGTAGGTTGTGGTAATTGGCATTTAAACTTCTCTTGTTTTCTGATTTCTTCAGAATCAAAAGATGTGAAATACAACAAACACTGGTTTGTTATAATGAAACCATCTCAAACAATTTAAGGTGACGATTGTTTTTTGTTACGTAAACATTGCTAAATTTTCTATTTCTCCTGTTGAAGCAAACTATAAAACTTGTATTTTTCATAATGTTCTTGATAAGTCAGCATGTATGTAAAGTCTGAACTTAGTATGTTCTAATGGTGAAGTGAGAATTTTCTGCAGCATAAATCTTGATTGTAAACTTCAGTTAATTTAACCTCCCTCCATATAGAAAACAAGGATTTGCCTCTTTAGTTTTTATTTCAGAAGGCAACACCTGTTAGACATTGTTGACGTCATAGTTCAGATTTACTAGAAAGCTATAATGGGATTAAACATTATCGGATGGTGGAAGATTCACGAACAAGTTTTATATTTTAGAATTTTTTTAATATATATTGGTCTATTCTTTGCACATCTTTTTTTTTTTTTTTTAAATTCATCTTTTTGATGGGAATTGAAACGTGAAGTGTTAAAGTCTACTGAGGCCGCAAGGTAAAAAAAAGTTATTTGTTTAAAAATATATTTTGTTCTTGGCAGGAGTTCTGTTTTCAAAATTTAAACTAAAATGGAATGGTTAAATATATTAGGCTACTGCATATACATGATTATTTAGGCTCATTGTGTTTCTGACCGTTTAAAACAAAAAGAAGCATAAATTACTGTATCTCATTGTCCCAATGCCAATGATGTTTTTTGTGATCAAATTTGATGAGACACATCAAACGAAATCTGGCACATAGTGGACATGCAGTGCAAACCATCATTTTTCCGTTTATTTGAAAGTCATGTTAGTCCGAGTTGTCAAATTGTTTTTTTTTTTTTTCCTTGAGAAAAGTTTATAGTTAAATGAGTTTATTAAGCTAAAAAACTAAGGATTTGCCTCTATTTTTTTATTGGAGCAGGCAATACATGTTAAACATTCTTGATGTTGTCAAAGTTCAGATTCACTTTTGGGACTATAAAGCTATAATGGGATTTAACATTATCAGATGGTGAAAGAGATTCACAAACAAGTTTTATATTTTTGATTTATTTATTTTGGTCTATTTGCGTTTTATACGTGGATTTATGTTGGTGTCTTCAATTGTATTAGTACAATTTGTATTCGTATATAAGTTTTGCTTATATATTTGTAATAATTGTATCAGTCATGATAATCCCAGATATAGTAATGTACCTTACTTTTTGACTTATACTTCAAAACCCAAGGTGAATAAAGTTAATTAAAGTGACTTGAGTAGTTTTTTTTTTTTTTTTTTTTAACCGGGCAAGTATAATCAACACAAATGGATAACATTAGCAAAGCTTATTTCTGTTTAGTAAATTGAACTTAAACAGGTAATGTTAGTTCAAGCTATAGTCATTAAATTCAAGACAATAATTTACATTTATTCAAAATAATTGTGTAATGTACCATTTAATTAACACCGTTATGAACGATTTACTTAAAACATTATGTTACAATTAATTGTATATTACCTTTTCCATTTAAGCAACTAAGTTTTGTGGGACCGGTTGACATAACTTTATTAATTAAATACAACATTTCATTTCTTAGAGTGCAATCTCCAGACCTTAATCCAATTGAGAACTTGTGTGGTGATATCAAAAATGCTGTTTCTGAAGCAAAACCAAGAAATGTGAATGAATTGTGGAATGTTGTTAAAGAATCATGGAGTGGAATAACAGCTGAGAGGTGCCACAAGTTGGTTGACTCCATGCCACACAGATGTCAAGCAGTTTTAAAAAACTGTGGTCATACAACTAAATATTAGTTTAGTGATTCACAGGATTGCTAAATCCCAGAAAAAAAAAATGTTTGTACAAAATAGTTTTGAGTTTGTACAGTCAAAGGTAGACACTGCTATTTTTTTGAACACACCCCTTTCAACTAATTCAACTAATTGCCCAATTGCACAGCCTTAAGAGCGTGCATATCATGAATGCTGGGTCTTGTTTGTTTTCTGACAATCTACTGAACCTACTGGTAACTTGTTTGCCACGTAGCAATAAAAAAATATACTAAAAACCTTGATTATTCTGGTTAGTCACATTGCACTGCTATTATTTTGAACAATACTGTACATGGCATCCACCAATCCTACAATGCGTCGCTGCTGCAGGTTAGGCTGCACTTCAGTCAAAATTAATTATTTTTTTTACTAATAACACGTTACTGCCCAACACTGGACAAACTGACTCAAATGATTCGCGATTGTCGTGTTTCTGTGAGTGAGGCGGAGCTCAGCTGCTGCTCGTTATAACTGACCACTCAGTCGGTCCCGAATTATTTAATATTTGCCTGTTAATTTTTTTTATTTGGAGCGAATGTGAGTCCTGGTAAAGTATAACCAGAGTTTACAGATGGGTAGCATAAAGGACATGTAACTTCTGTTCTAGTCGTAGTAATTCACCTGTCAGTCAATGCAGTCTTGCAACCCATTCTCACTCCAAAGTAGAGTTGTGACGTTCGCGAACGAACCGATTCTTTTGAACGGCTCATAAACATGAACGATGGGAGCCGAGTCGCGACTGGAGAGGAGCCGTTCTTTCTATCGTTCTTTTTTCCTATGCGTGTTCATACAAATGAGCTCCGCCAGGAGACAGAACAGTTATAGGGGGAGGGGCGCACCCAGCGCAGGCCAACCCTTTATAGCGTGATGATATTAGTTATTAGTTGTGCATGCATTTACATTGCATTTTGTGTTCATTTAAAACTTATTTTAAAATCATTAAAAATGTTCTTTTGTGATACTGTACTTGTATAGAAATGTTTCACTAAAAGCTGTTTTCCACAGACATTCATTGCAGCCCACTTTGTTATTGTTCATTGACTTGAAGGGGCTGATGTCCTATTTGCAAACTTTACAGTAGTAATAGTATGTAGTATGTAGACATTTCCATTTTATTTATTCTAATTTTATCTACTTAAAAAAAAAAATTAGTTTTCTATCAAAATGTTCTTGTGTGATAACAATGTTCTTGAGTGGAAGTGTTTGTAGTAAAAGCTGTTTTGCACAGAAATTCATTGCAGCCGGCTTTGTTTTTTATGTTTATTTGTGAGTAGGTATTGTATGAATAACATAAGTCAACGTAGTTTTACACACACACACACACACACACACACACACTTTGTACTAAAGGTAAATCAAAATAATGATGTCACTGTCTAAGCAGAAGGATTTGTGCAACCCTATGGAATATAGTCGACACATGAGAAATGAGGTAATAATCAATATTTCAGAATAATTCAAACTCAGATATTGGTGTGTGATATCTGAGCTTTAATTATTTGACTACAAATCTCACCTCATAATACCTCCCAGTGATTATTTCCAGGATAAACTGAGATGCTCCCAAGCTGGCTTCTTAAAACTGACTAAATATTTAAAAAGAGCCAAAAGAGCCATTCTTTTGAACGGCTCTTTGAAAGGAACGGATCGCGAAGATCCGGATCCCCTCAAGGAGCCATAAATCCCATCACCACTCCAAAGGCGTCAAAAACCGAAGCATGGTCAAGCGCCCCTAGCGTCACTTTTATGACGCCAAATGTGCCTCTCGGCGTCGAATATCGAAGCACTACGACCTTCATTGCTTTCAGTGGGAAACTTTTGGCGTCAGAATTCGACACGAGGACATGAGATGTTTATCGCTATGAAATCACGTTCAAGAAGTCTCATTCAGCACACATCGCGCGATACTTGCTATCAGTTCAACAGTTTGGGTGAGTAGTCGTATATACGCTCTTTTAATGCCTTTTATCAAATGTATTCTGTCTTCTTTATTAATCAGATTAGTGCCATATGTTTAATCGCTGTATTATATCGGTCATCCGCGGCTGTCTTTGAGTTTCATTGCGTTTAAATAAATGAACACAGCTGCTAATTAGTGTGATTAAACTCTATCTGTCACGTGACGTGCCATAGACCTTCGATCCGTTTTATATTATTATTAATTTCAGGATCAATGATGTAAGTTGTATTTGTAGTAAAATCATGGTAATCACGACACAATAGTAATAAATGAAATGTGAAGTTAAAACACAGTAAATGGGACATTAGTAACTGTAACTGTAGTTTTACTATGATATATTAATAATCAATACAACAATACAATAATCACCAAACCAGCTATGTTTGTATCACTGTAATGCTAGTGTTTTTATGTGCTTTTATATGACAGATATCACAGTAATCATGTGTTCTGTACCATGCTTTTAATACCTTTTAATGTGAATCCAAAAAAAAAAAATATCAAATTAAAAATAAATAATAAAACATGTATTTTTCCATCTTGCAGTTCATTCATATCAGTTTATATATATATATATATATATATATATATATATATATATATATATATATATATTTTATATATATATATATTTTTTCTTCATATATATATATATATATATATATATATATATTTATATATATATATATATATATATATATATATATTTTTTTTTTTTCATATATATATATATATATATATATATATATATATATATATATATATATAAATATTTTGCTCACAGATCATTATTAACATTCTGTATATAATTCAATTTTATTTTCTCTCCCCTTTTTTAGCTGAAAAGACGTAAAGGCAGTCAGCCCAGTGGTGTTTCTGGAGAGGGGTTCCTTCAGAAATGGAGAAGACAGAAAGCTGCGGAGGCAGATATATGCAGCAGTAAGTCTGTGATAGTTTGTCTCTTTTATCAAACATTCCTGCTGTTATAATTTGTACAGCATTTGTTGTTTCTTAAACTGTTGCACTGTCCAAATACCCACACTTGCCATCTTTTCACTTGACCACTTGATTACTTATTTGACGTCTTTCCTGTATTTGGCCTAGTGTTCGAGTGAGCATGATGACCACGAGTGTGTGTCGAACTTTTCATGACCTGATGACTGTGTTTCCCAATCCTGATCCTGGAGAACCCCAGCACTGCACGGTTTTGGCGTCTCTCTTATCTGCCTTGGAGTCTTCACTGATGAGCTGATGAGTTGAATCAGGTGTGTTTGATCAGGGAGACATCTCAAATGTGTTCTCCAGGACCAGGATTGGGAGCCACTGCCTTATGGGACACTTATGTGTTTACAGAGATTTTTTATATCTAATTATCAATATTTCACATACTGTACATTGGACAGCTTCCCATGACCTCTTGTGAGATCTCGGCAAAAAGTCTGACGATTTATTCCAAAACATGATGCATGATGGGATACACTAAGCTTTGTATAGCGCTCCGGAGCAGTATTGGAGAGGTTTAGTGTGTGTTAAGGACGCTGTGCTTTGGCATTATTAAGACCGGGGACAGTCTCGTTCACACACTGTCATGTACACACACTCTCAAGTGGCCAAGACTGCAAGTGTGGGTATCTGGACAGGGTCAAAGTCTTAAAAATGATCCCTAAACACATCACAGTCTTAATAATCCAGTTTAACACTTGTATGATATTGTACAAGCCCCAGGACGGTCTCATCTGACACTATCAAAAGAATTCATATGACTATAGCTTGTTATTAATTACTTGCTTTCAATAATGGATGCATTTAACATTTAATTATACAGCATCTTTACAGAGGTGTAATGTACAAGCTGCACGTAATTAATAATATGTCCTTCCTTCTGTCTTACAGGATTTTTTGCAGATAATGCTGTTCCTCTTTTTCAGGTCTAAAATATCGAGCTCAACAGCTATTTGAAGAGCCAACCCTCACAAACCTTCCTAAAACCTAAAAGAGCTATTACTGAGTCTCAGCGAATCTTGCCATGATCAGCTCTTCCCAGGTACATTTGTTTCCTCCAAAAATGCTCTGGTCTGAATCTTACTTTAAATTAACTTAATTATGTTTAATGAGCAATATTAATTGCACAGAGAGTAAGTAGAGATTTTCTTGTTTCACAGAAGAGAAGGAAGACCAAGGATATGATTTGCTCAGGATGAGGAATGAAGATGGCCATCTTGTGCAAACAGAAGTCCTCTGGTATGTGTGTGTTGAAGCAATGCTGTGTTATACAACATTTTATGATGATCTCTCACAGAACTGGTCATGTCAGCCTTGATTTCGTTTTATACTATTACAATTACAGCATGTTAGCAAAGTGTGACTGGACATTTTTAATATTATGTTTTTAAAAACACACCACCTGTTTTAAAAGCAGACAAGTATCATGAAATTGGTTTAGTTGATATAAACACCAATTGACATTATTTCATTGTTTTGTAAATGTTATGTTATTAATTGTGAATTGATAGTTGATTGGTTTGAAGCCAGGCCTTACACTGCACAGACTAAAACACATTTGTGAGAGAAGTCATTAACTCTGGAGAAAGATTCTAGAGGAAGAAAACCCATTTACTGCAACAATAGATGAATTCTAGAGTCTCTGAGAACTACACATGCTAATGGAGTCTCATGAGCAAGACCTTTGCTTCTGTAACCTTTTCTTAATTCTTGCAGAATGACATATTTATTGCAGTATTTTTATTTGTACAGATGATCTCATCAGCCAAATGAGGGGTTTTGACCAAGTGATGCTCTTGAAAGGAGTGAAAGAAGAGGATGTGCTAAATTCTCTTCAGAGAAAAAGCTTCTCAAAAGATCTTAAAACAGCTTGAAGAATGGTAAGTGTACAGTACTACAAGGGTCATAGTTGCTCACACTGCTAAAATCACACAGAACATAAGCTGCGCTCTCTGTCCATTAAACAACTTCTTCTGCATTGTGTGTTTCACTTTGACCAGGTCTGGGATCTTAGGACTGAGAGATCCTCTGGCTGAGGACAAGCTACACCACATCAGTGCTGGACATCAACCACAAACTGTTTCCAGACACGAGAGAGGATCACGATGGGGAGATGAAACCAGTTTAGATGTGATGATGGGAATCATTATTTTCTGGAACAGTATCACATGTCTTATATGTATCACATGATCTGTATCACAGTTGACTGGATGGGACTGTGTGACTTTTAAGGACATTTCATCACTCATCTGTGTGAACTGATTAATATATGAGGTTAATGTATCTTTGATGATAATTATTTTCATTGAATCTTATTTGTCTTGATGCTACTTTATCAACTTTATAGTCTATGCTTCAATAAAATGAAAATGGTGAATATTGTGTTCTGAAGATTCTTGGTAAATACATCATTTTACTAGGTAGGCTCATATGTGTTTATTTTAGACTTGGAAAAACGACATATTAATTATTGGGATTATTTTTTTATTTAAGACATGAACATTTTTGATCGGATTAATATCATCTGGGACATCAGTACACCAGAAAGTATTTTTTTATATTTTAGTAACAAATATGCACATTTTTTGTGAAATACAGGGAGTTACAAGATTAATTATTCTGCATTACAAGATGGTGCCATGGGCTTTATTGTTACAAACACTTGAGGGATAACTGAGAATGTAGCAGGAATGATCAACGTGGATCTTGTACTGCATTAAAACCAAGAGCACGCACATTACTGATGTCCAGCACCTGAGGAGCAAGATACAGGGGTGAGAGGACATTTCTACACTGATTTCGGCTAATTAGTTATATATAATGCTAATATATATATATATATATATATATATATATATATATATATAAATTAATATTCTTAGCACTGCATGAATTTGTCCTTGTGTAATAGTGAAGTATCACAATGTGTATACTTGATTACTGCTTTACAGTGGGGAATAGATAATGGCAAGTTGTTGCAGGTTCATCCATTATATTTCTTGCCATTTACTTCAAAAATCAAAGAAATAATCTATTATTTTCATTATTAAATCATTTCTTTATAATTTTTCCATGTTTCATCAGATGGCCTCACAATGTCCTGTCAAAAGGTATAATAGTCATGATGAATAGAATAGAAAACAGAGGACTGTGAAAACTGTCAGATATAAATGTGACTCAGCTCAGTTTGTTGTTCATGATGAGGAGAATACATATATGTAGGTTTTACTGCCCTGCTACCCCCAGGGGCCCAGTAGCACCCCCCGGAAGAGCCCAAAACTGTACATTTCAAATGGCTGTAAATCAGAGTCCAATTAACATATCAAAGAGAAAATGGGCAGGATTATTACTTATGATATGCTGATAAAATAATGTTGAGCTCAGTTTTCAGAAATAAGTGGAAAGCTGGCATAAAAGCATTTTAAATATTGCTCACTGTAAAATACCACATTTCAGCCTGCCTCTCAAATATATCATAGAGGTTTGCACAATAAACATATTTAGATATCCAGTTTACCTTAAAATAAATAATTTATTTAGTTTCGTTAATAAAAAGTTTTAAACTACATTACCCACAAGCCTCCGTCGTTCTATCTATGCAAAGGCAACACTAGGGGGCTGTTTTTTGTAGTTCATTGAAGTTATGCTTAGGGTTAGGATTAGGATCTCACTAAAGATGTCATTTTTCTCAAGATAGCAACACTTCATTGTTGACTTAATATATTACTAATGTGATGATAGGAGCAAAACATACTTTTTAACATGATGCGCTGTTTAATATGGGTTAAAAGATAGTCCAACCACAGACTGTCCTGAAAAGTCATAGCCAATGACATCAAAGCTGAGCAGCAGCGTCACACTTCCTTATCCATGTATGACAGATGTCTTTCGTTTTTCGGCTGAAGGGATAGATTCGGTTAACAATAGATTAAGCTTGCTACTTATTAGATTCTGTTTTATTAACGTCTTCACCTTCCTCCGTTGTTCAGCTTGACAAACATTGGGCAATATTGATGTGCACATGCCCAGCAGTCGCAGTTGTATCCAACAGACAGATTCCTCTATAATAAATATAAGACACATTTTTAAGATTTGTATTTTTTTTTTTGACCAAAGACAAATATATTTACTAATCAAATGACGTGCTTCTAAAATTTACATTGTATATTACATTGTGTTTTAAAGTTAAAATTGTTCACATTTGTGTTTCTGTGATTTACCATTCTCTACCATTTGAACCCTAGGAATAAAAACTGAAATTATAAATTAATGAATGAATGAATGAACAAATAATTACATAAAGCATAATAAACATGCATATTTTTGTAAGGATCTTCCATTATTTATTGATATGTCAAACTCATTTAAAGACAACATGCCCAAATTACTACACTGCATCCTCTGTCACCAAGCTCGTTTTTGCCACCATAAAGAATAAAAAGGCAGTTATGTTGTAAACATTAACTATTTTCAGTATGCAAATGAAAATGCTTTTATTAAAAAACAAAACAGTAAATACAGTATGTCTTTCAGAGAACACTGGAAAAAGATCAATTTTATTAAAAAAATTAAATTGACCAAAATGTTATACAACACAATGTAAATGTTTCAAACTCACAAAAAAACACCATGAAGACATGCATGTCAAGTGTGCAATATCATCCATAAAACTCAATCAGCACAGCATCAAATAAACACTGATTGTCTGAACAATGGAAGACAGAGAAAGTGTTCAGGAAAACAAACACCTGCTAGCTTTGACAATAACATCATGAATTCACTTCATGACTGGAGCTAGGGGATGACTGTGTATGAATATCTCCTTTACTAAAACTCTTAATTAAAGTCTAAAAAGTTCACTGTATGAAGCTTGAAAAAGAGAACAAAATGCTTTATCAATACGAAAAATACTATTTTTAACTATTGTTTTCATCACTGGTTCTGTAATGTATTCATTATGAGCTTATAAATAAAACAAAGTTACATCTTCTGCAAAAATCAAACCACTGCAAAGTCTAATCACTGATCCAGGGACCATATCTGTGTGTGTGGGGGATAAAGAGTTAACGAGGTGAGTCCTTGTGCATGATGGAGAACTGCAGTGTTATCCTCAAACAATCCTGTAAAACAGAAATATTACATTACATTCAACTTATACATTACACTGTGTTTTGTTTAGACCATAAAAGCAGCCTCTGTAAAGATGCTGTAAAATTAAATGTTAAATGAATCCATTATTGAAAGCAAGTAATTAATAACAAGCTATAGTCATATGAATTCTTTGATAGTGTCAGATGAGACCGTCCTGGGGCTTGTACAATATCATACAAGTGTTAAACTGGATTATTAAGACTGTGATGTGTTTAGTACAGTATGTGAAATATTGATAATTAGATATAAAAAATCTCTGTAAACACATAAGTGTCCCATAAGGCAGTGGCTCCCAATCCTGGTCCTGGAGAACACATTTGAGATGTCTCCCTGATCAAACACACCTGATTCAACTCATCAGCTCATCAGTGAAGACTCCAAGGCAGATAAGAGAGACGCCAAAACCGTGCAGTGCTGGGGTTCTCCAGGATCAGGATTGGGAAACACAGTCATCAGGTCATGAAAAGTTCGACACACACTCGTGGTCATCATGCTCACTCGAACACTAGGCCAAATACAGGAAAGACGTCAAATAAGTAATCAAGTGGTCAAGTGAAAAGATGGCAAGTGTGGGTATTTGGACAGTGCAACAGTTTAAGAAACAACAAATGCTGTACAAATTATAACAGCAGGAATTTTTGATAAAAGAGACAAACTATCACAGACTTACTGCTGCATATATCTGCCTCCGCAGCTTTCTGTCTTCTCCATTTCTGAAGGAACCCCTCTCCAGAAACACCACTGGGCTGACTGCCTTTACGTCTTTTCAGCTAAAAATATAAATAATAAAAAAGGGGAGAGAAAATAAAATTGAATTATATACATAATGTTAATAATGATCTGTGAGCAAAATATTTATATATATATATATATATATATATATATATATATATATATATAAACTGATATGAATGAACTGCAAGATGGAAAAATACATGTTTTATTATTTATTTTTAATTTGATTTTTTTTTTGGGATTCACATTAAAAGGTATTAAAAGCATGGTACAGAACACATGATTACTGTGATATCTGTCATATAAAAGCACATAAAAACACTAACATTACAGTGATACAAACATAGCTGGTTTGGTGATTATTGTATTGTTGTATTGATTATTAATATATCATAGTAAAACTACAGTTACAGTTACTAATGTCCCATTTACTGTGTTTTAACTTCACATTTCATTTATTACTATTGTGTCGTGATTACCATGATTTTACTACAAATACAACTTACATCATTGATCCTGAAATTAATAATAATATAAAACGGTTCGAAGGTCTATGGCACGTCACGTGGCAGATAGAGTTTAATCACACTAATTAGCAGCTGTGTTCATTTATTTAAACGCAATGAAACTCAAAGACAGCCGCGGATGACCGATATAATACAGCGATTAAACATATGGCACTAATCTGATTAATAAAGAAGACAGAATACATTTGATAAAAGGCATTAAAAGAGCGTATATACGACTACTCACCCAAACTGTTGAACTGATAGCAAGTATCGCGCGATGTGTGCTGAATGAGACTTCTTGAACGTGATTTCATAGCGATAAACATCTCATGTCCTCGTGTCGAATTCTGACGCCAAAAGTTTCCCACTGAAAGCAATGAAGGTCGTAGTGCTTCGATATTCGACGCCGAGAGGCACATTTGGCGTCATAAAAGTGACGCTAGGGGCGCTTGACCATGCTTCGGTTTTTGACGCCTTTGGAGTGAGAATGGGTTGTAAAGGACATGTAACCTGCAGAAGATATAAATATCATAAATAAAACCATCTCATGAATTAATTCACCATATAGGACAGCATCAAGGGATTGTTTGTCTTTCAAATGAGTGAGAATAATTCCCGGGTCAATGACTCAAGACAACATCAATAAATCAGAATCAGAATCAGAATCAGAATGAGCTTTATTGCCAGGTATGTTTACACATACGAGGAATTTGTTTTCGTGACAGAAGCTCCGCAGTACAACAGAATGACAGCGACAGAACATAAAACACATAATAAAAGAATAAAAAATACAAATAAGTAGATAGTAAATAACAATATACAAATGACAATTGTAGGCAGGTATATTACAAAATGAAGTTATGTATGTACATATATATTGTGTGCAAAATTTAAGTGTATACTAAGTATGTGTGTTAGATAAATAAAGTGTATGTGTATATAAATATAAAGTGTAGTGTGTCCGCCGTTATTATAAGCTGTTCATAAGATGGATTGCCTGAGGGAAGAAACTGGTCCTGTGTCTGGTCTTTCTAGTGCTCAGTGCTCTGTAGCGTCGACCAGATGGCAACAGTTCAAAGAGGGAGTGTGCAGGATGTGAGGGGTCCAGAGTGATTTTGACAGCCCTTTTTCTCACTCTGGATAAGTACAGTTCTTGAATAGATGGGAGGGTTGAACCGATGATTCGCTCAGCAGTCCGGACTACCCTCTGTAGTCTTCTGAGGTCAGATTTAGAAGCTGAGCTGAACCAGACAGTTACTGAAGTGCAGAGGATGGATTCAATGATGGTGGAGTAGAACTGTTTCAGCAGCTCCTGTGGCAGGTTAAACTTCTTCAGCTGGCGAAGGAAGTACAACCTCTGCTGGGCCTTTTTTACGATGGAGTCAATGTGAATGTCCCACTTCAGGTCCTGAGAGATGGTGGTTCCCAGGAACCTGAATGACTCCACTGCAGTCACAGTGCTGTTCATGATGGTGAGTGGGGGGAGTGCAGGGGGGTTTCTCCTGAAGTCCACCATCATCTCCACTGTTTTGAGCGTGTTAAGCTCCAGGTTGTTGAGAGTGCACCAGACAGCCAGCTCTTTTACCTCCTGTCTGTAAGCAGACTCGTCACCGTCCTGAATGAGGCCGATGAGTGTGGTGTCGTCTGCAAACTTCAGGAGCTTGACAGAGGGGTCCTTAGATGTGCAATCATTAGTGTACAGGGAGAAGAGCAGTAGGGAGAGAACACAGCCCTGGGGAGCTCCGGTGCTGATTGTACGGGTGCTGGATGTGTATTTTCCCAGCCTCACTAGCTGCTGCATGTCTGTCAGGAAGCTGTTGATCCACTGACAGACTGAGGTGGGCACGGAGAGCTGATTTAGTTTGGGCAGGAGGAGGTTTGGGATGATCGTGTTGAAGGCCGAGCTGAAGTCCACAAACAGGATCCTCACATAAGTCCCCGGTCTGTCTAGGTGTTGCAGAACATAATGCAGTCCAATGTTTACTGCATCGTCCACAGACCTGTTTGCTCTGTAGGCAAACTGAAGAGGATCTAGCAAGGGCCCAATGATGTCCTTCAGGTGGGCCAGCACCAGTTTTTCAAATGACTTCATTACTACAGACGTTAGAGCCACAGGCCTGTAGTCATTTAGTCCTGTAATTTTGGGTTTCTTAGGGATGGGGATGATGGTGGAACGTTTGAGGCATGAAGGGACTTCGCACAGCTCCAGCGATCTGTTGAAGATCTGTGTGAAGATGGGGGCCAGCTGGTCAGCACAGGATTTCAGACAGGCTGGTGTAACACAATCTGGGCCTGGTGCTTTTTTCCTTTTCTGCTTCACACAATAACATTACTTCAGTGCATCAAGTCCATGAGTGAACCAAACATAACCCATCAACTCAGATCACATTCATTCATCTACAGAAGGTTCTCAACAGTTCTGATGACTCTTTTGAATGATTGTGTTCTTAAATGAAGAGTTTAAAGTGAAAATGATTGATGTGTGTGTGTGTGTGTGTGTGTGTGTGTGAGAGAGAGAGAGTTAGATGTCCAGTAGACCCATCTTTTTCCAGAGTCATTGATGATTAATTAACTTATTGGAGATAATGAACTTTTCAAGGCCTACCTGGAGTCCAATGCACAATCAGGGGATTTGCAGTCCAGCCGAAACAGCACAAACTCACTCAAAGTTACAGCGTTCCAATCCGGCGTAGTTCAAACACAGCTCCTAAACGAATGGCATACCAAACATCTGAACACTCGTCCTCTGTGCAGCCAGAGAAACTTCTGGAACACCGTAGACTTCAAGCTTGTAGTTTCATTGTCAGCGGCTTTACTTCACAGCACCTACTGTCTGCTAATTCAGCTTTCATACGGCCAGACACCACGAGGAAAGGAGCAGCTTGCAGGAATTGTAGAACCCAGGCACTCCTCCATAGCGCAGCAAACGAAGCTTACTTAAGACAGTCATCTCTCATTGGTTTCTTCCTATTTTGCACATTTTAAACATCTATCTCCAGGCAGTTCAAACTTCTGACCATCGATTCAGCAGACAAACACTCAACACTCACGATCACCTGTTTTAAATGGATTTGATTACTCCATTTCCTCCAGCTGACTGACTCCTTCCACTTGATGCATTGCATTTTGGGCTTTGTAGTTCGTTTCCGTCACAGATGCTTTGACCTTTTGTGATAGGTTTTGATTGTACTTCGTTTAATAAAAATGTACTTAATTTGATTTGACTTGTTTTTCTACACTGTAATGTTAGTGTTCTGATTAAAACAGTGTAACTGGGGGCTCTGAAAACACTGCTTATGAATAATTTGTGAATTGTAAACTTTCATCTGAATACATTTAATAAATGTTTAATGAATAGTGTTGTCCACTTTGTTTCCAACTCCACTGTTACTGAACTGTAAAGTGAAAATATTGTGTGATTTATTTTGCATTCAGTTTTCAGTTAAATATATTTGACAATATCAAAGTTATTGTGAAACGTTGTGAACATGCCTAAACTCACTGGTTAAATCTTATGTGTCCTCCAGAAGTTTGCGCTCTGCAAGTGAACGACTCCTTGTGGTGCCGTCCCAAAGAAGTTCACAATCACTCTCACGGATCTTTTCCTGGACTGTGTCCAGCTGGTGGAATGACCTCCCAATCTCTTTACTCATTTTCAAGAAACATCTAAAGACTCCTCTTTTTCACCAGCACTTAACCAGCTAATACTAGCACTTTTCCTTCTTTTCTTGCCTTTCATATTAAAAAAATAAACCTGTCTATGCGTTCTGTACTAGACTAACTGAGACTTGTCATGGCACTTGTATTCTGTTGTTGTTCTCTTGTTGACCTGACTGCTTCTATTGTTCTCATTTGTAAGTAGCTTTGGATAAAAGCGTCTGTTAAAGAGCCACACAGATGGGAAATCAAAAATGTATTACAGTGTGTGATGTAGCTGTCCATCAGTGTAAACAATGTGCAAAGTAATTGAACCAAAAAGTACACGATTTATAAAGTTATTGGTTTCTAAAGTAAGGAGTCGACTCTGAATCGTTGAAACGAGTCGTTATAGATTTCAAATCTTTTGCCCATCTCTATGTACGTCACTAGAACACTTTGCATAATAATCTCCGCCTACCGTCTTGACCTGCCCCCCCCCCACACACACACATACACAGACGCTCTGGTTGGTGTGAGAGCATCATGTCGAGGAGACAGTGGGTTTTTAATTGTAAAGGCAAGTTTGTTTTATTTCCCTGCCAAAGAATGAAGATCAGAAGAACCAATGGCTAAAATTCATTTTCACCACAATACCAGAGCAGTACAACAAATCCTTGTTGTGTTCACAACATTTCACTGATGACTGCTTTTCTAATCTCGGTGAATACAGCGGGATTTTCAAAGCGTTTGGCCATAAAAGAGGGTTCATTACCAACTTTATTTAGAACAACGAGCATCTCCGAATCACAACGCGAAGTATGATTATGAAGTTATGTGTCTGTTTTCTCCCGAGCATCTTATCAGTATGTGTGCTGTCTGCAGCCTTTGTCTGCGCTGATCTTCATTTACAAACACGTCATTAAAATGAAGTGTAACTCCGTGAATACTCAACGAAGAGACGTGAGAGAGATATCTATAGAAAGCTTGACATGTCTACTTTATCACAGAATATCTGTTTTCGGCAGCACTTGTTTAGTTTTAAAGTAATCCATATTAAAACAACGCTATGTCTGTTTTTCATGTCTCCCTTCGTGACCACGCCCCCGCGCTGAACGCTCTATTCAGATTCAAACTGAAGCGCGGCTTGAATAGAGCTCGGGCGTAGATGTTATGGAATGGTGCATTGTGGGTAACGGCGGCCATTTTAGAGGCATCGCAAAGCAGGTTTGTAATAAGATAATAGCCGGTCTCCAGAAAAAGTTATAGAACGTGACAAAAAAAGTTGCCTATACCTATATGGACAAACTTAATAATGAAGCCAAACAACGCTACTTGAAGAAAAAAAAAAAAAAAAGAGCTTGTAATCGATCCCTATGAACACATGAAAGTTTACCAAGCCTCATTTTCCCTAATAATTTATCCTACCGGGTCTGTGGAGTGAGCGCTTACACCTCCGATCAATTAAAAAATTTAAAATCACTGGAGGCTCACCTGCAGATCACAAATGGATCTGCAAATTAAACGTGGAGAAAACATTCGTTCTCACTAAGGAAATAGTGGTGACGCACACACATATACACACACACTTATCAGATTCTGCGAGCTATGAAGCTTGTCTTGTGGGGTTTAAGGAAACTGAATCTTTTGAACAGCTTCGTGCGAACCGTTTGGGGATCTCTGAGAATTGAGGTAATTTTAAAATGATATTTTGACAAAATGACAATATTTTTTAACCTTGGATGGATTTAAACCTAATGTACAGGACTTATAAACAGTGATAGGAAGCTTAGAATTACTGGCTCTTTAACTGATTAAATGTAAATGTTTCTACAGGACGGTACAGAAAGTACACAAGTGGGAGAGAGTGGAGGGGACGGCGTCAGAATGGACCTAGCGCTGGGACTCTTTCAAGGATCACCCGAAGCACGACCACACTATACGCACGAGGCTGTTGGTTCTAACATTTAACATCTAACATTACAAAGGGAGTTACATTTGAATATTTTCACACATATTTAAAATATGAGACACCGATGTTTCTGGAGTTGAAGACACAGAATATGACACCTGCTTATTCCATAACTGTTTTATTTCCTATTTTGGTTTATGTAAATGATTATTGATTTATTTTCTTTTTAGATTAACTGCGTTTTTTCCAAGGCATTGTTAGATGCCAATGTTTTCTGTCACGAAAACAAATTCCTCGTATGTGTAAACATACCTGGCAATAAAGCTCATTCTGATTCTGATTCTGATTCTGATTCTGATATGCGGGTTTGTTACACTTCAGGAGTAATTACTCACCTATCATACTTGCAAAAATCCACTGTTTTCCTCCGGTAGTTCTGTAATCCGGTATAATATTGACGAACATTCACCTCAGACACAACCCACCATTCACCAAAACAAGACGCTTAACTTCCTATTTTGAAGTTCGTTCCAGTTTTTTTATTTAGTTGTTCAATTTTGTTAAATACAGTCAGCACAAAAATATCAAAAAGCGATCAGAGACCATACACAACATGTCTCACCATAACTATGTATTATAATATTATCGAAGGTGATGGTTTCCCTCCGTACAGCGGCGACCCAAGCCATCTGACGCCTCTTGGTGATTTCAGACACCTTGTGTTTTTTTCCCAAGTAGGAAAATGTTGAAAACTAATATGATTGACTAGGCGTTTGCCCTGTCGATCATGAAACCGATTACAGCAGTTCACAATACAGCAATACTGAACCATTTTCCAAAAAATAATCAAAATTAATGACCAAATGACCAACGTTACCTAATGCCTACTATACAGTACATCTACTTCTGTACCGCGATTCCCACAATGCATTGCGACGTGACGCAACGATCCCGACCTCTATACACCCACACAGAAGAAAAAGCAGCGAGACTGTTCAAGTTTTTTATTTTACTGTTTGCTTCGCGATGAGAGGAATAAAACATGATTCACCCCAAACAGATGCTAACGCATAGTTTACCGTGGAGGTGTGTGCGGAACAACCAATCAAAACTATGTGAGTTGACCAATCAGAACACAGTATGTTACCGAAAGGTGGGGTTTAAGGAAACTGAATCTTTTGAACAGCTTCGTGCGAACCGTTTGGGGATCTCTGAGAATTGAGGTAATTTTAAAATGATATTTTGACAAAACGACAATGTTTTTTAACCTTGGATGGATTCAAACCTAATGTACAGGACTTATAAACAGTGATAGGAAGCTTAGAATTTTCATCTTACTGGCTCTTTAACTGATTAAATGTAAATGTTTCTACAGGATGGTACAGAAAGTACACAAGTGGGAGAGAGTGGAGGGGACGGCGTCAGAATGGACCTAGCGCTGGGACTCTTTCAAGGATCACCCGAAGCACGACCACACTATACGCACGAGGCTGTTGGTTCTAACATTTTAGAGTCTCCTTTGGTAGAAATCTCATTCTGCATTCCCCATGTAACTAAATAATGTAATTTAATTGCAAAATAAATGTAGCAGTAATCTGTTAAATGTAAACTAAATTAAATTACAGTTAATTATGATATTGTTAATGATTACAAAGGGAGTTACATTTGAATATTTTCACACATATTTAAAATATGAGACACCGATGTTTCTGGAGTTGAAGACACAGAATATGACACCTGCTTATTCCATAACGGTTTTATTTCCTATTTTGGTTTATGTAAATGATTATTGATTTATTTTCTTTTTAGATTAACTGTGTTTTTTCCGAGGCATTGTTAGATGCCAATGTTTCCGGTCATAGCTATGCAAAGATTTGATTTCAAAAACCGTATCATAGCTATTAAACTATATCTTATGATTTTAAATCTGTATTTCACCTAAAAAAGATAGTAAAAAGAGCTGCTAAAGTCCTATTTTGAGGTGGATGTACTTTACAATTAAATTATAGTCTTAATTCAAGTGAAGAAGGATTCTGAAATCTGAGAGAAATCAGTGTTGAGTACCGCTGTAACATTAACCCTGCCTGCTTTAAATATTAAAAATAAATAAATGTTGAAAACAATAGAAATTTAGAAAAGTAATTAAAAAGTAAATGTAATCAGTTACACTACATATTACTTTTTAAATAAGGTCATTTGTAATCTGTAACCTATAACATTTCCAAAGTAACCTTCCCAACACTGGACCTGACACCTTGCAACTCAAAGATAGTTGAAAAAAAATTAATATAAATATAAATTAATATAAACTCATATTGGATTTTAAAGGGTATTTTTACAGAAAACTGGTTCCGGCGACCGAGTGAATGGCAGCGTAGAGTGTGTGTGTGTGTGTGTGTGTGTGTGAGAGAGAGAGAGAGGGAGGGAGAAGAGTGTGTGTGTGAGAGAGAGAGAGAGAGAACCAGAGAGAGTGTATGTGTCACAAATTATAATAAATAGTTTCTTCAACTTATTAAAATATCTTATTTTACTGCAACTGTTTCTGCTTCTTTATCATATTTATAGTGTGTGATTTATAAATATCCTACCTCACATATTTAGAATTTGGGCGTCTGGTCACATATCTTATATCAGAATATAATATGTAACTGTAAAGCCTATTATGAATATTAAAATACACTGAACCATGTGTCCTGTATCATAGCTGCATGAATGACCAGCAAAAAAACCTGCGTCAAAATCAGTGAGGTATTCAGTGAGATATGATTAATTTAATGCGCTAACAACTCACGGCACCTGGCAAACAAGTTACACTGAGTGGAGCTGGCGACCGATCCAAGATGGCGGCTCCACGGCTCGTTCGTGCCTTCGATAGAGCATCTATCTATCTGATATCTATGACTACGAACGCCCGAACTTACTCAAATGATTCACAAACCCGCTACAAACTCCCGAACTATGTCAAAGGATTCGCGAATCCCGCTCTGAACTCCCGAACTGTCAATTGATTCGCGAATCCCGCTCTGAACTCCCGAACTGTCAAATGATTCGCGAATCCCGCTCTGAACTCCCGAACTGTGTCAAATGATTCGCGAATCCCGCTCTGAACTCCCGAACTGAATTGATTCGCGAATCCCGCTCTGAACTCCCGAACTGAATTGATTCGCGAATCCCGCTCTGAACTCCCGAAATGTGTCAAATGATTCGCGAAGCCCGCTCTGAACTCCCGAACTGAATTGATTCGCGAATCCCGCTCTGAACTCCCGAACTGAATTGATTCGCGAATCCCGCTCTGAACTCCCGAAATGAATTGATTCGCGAAGCCCGCTCTGAACTCCCGAACTGAATTGATTCGCGAATCCCGCTCTGAACTCCCGAAATGAATTGATTCGCGAATCCCGCTCTGAACTCCCGAACTGTCAAATGATTCGCGAATCCCGCTCTGAACTTTTTTTTTTTTTTTTTAGTTTTTTTCTTTTTTTTTAGTTTTTTTTCTTATCACAATAAACAATGCAAATATCTCACAAAAAGAAGAAAAAATAAAGAATATTACAATCCTCAAAATGTACAATATAAATCTTATTGTATCATAAACTAAGAATCACACCTCCAGCAAATCATCTGAGAAAACATTTTCTATACTGTTCACATGACAAGGGAGAACAAACTATATTGAAAAACAAAAACAATAAAAAATAAGCTAAAACCACCTAAATAAAATAAGACAAACAATATAATAGGGACTCAGCATATCTGAAGTATTATTAAATGTTATGCAATTTTCATTAATTTCAACATTAATGTTGCAGATATGACAATTGGCTACCTCAAAATTGAATCTTTTCTTTAAAAATTCATTAGAGGGATATATATTATTTATAGTTTTAAAATGTACTTCCTTAAATTTACATATTAAATATTTACATATTAAATATTATAAATTTAATAATTATAATCCATAAGATCCAGGACCAGGCGGATGTTATTATGGATGGATCTTCCTTTAAGAAAACCAGATTGTGTTGGGCTGATTAATTTAGATACCCGTCTTTAATCTTTCTGCCAAAACTGTTGTTAGAATCTTGTAGTCTGTATTCAACAGTGTAATAGGTCTTAAATTATTTAATATTTTCTTATCTTTTCCAGGTTTTGGAATCAGTTTTATTATTCCTTGTTTCATTGTTTCCATCAGTTCTTTTTGATTAATACATTCATTTATAGCCTGAAACAATAGGTGCTTTAAATCTTCCCAAAAGTGTTTATAGAAGTTAGTTGTAATACCGTCTGCTCCTGGCGAACGATCAGACGCCATTTTTTTATAGCATAGTCAAACTCTACCATTTTTAGTTCCTCATCACAAACTTCTTTAATATTTTCATCAATAATAGGAATCAAGTTGTTAATTTTATCAAAAAAAGATGAGGCATCTTGATCGGAGTAGGAAGATTTATAAAGATTCCTATAAAAACTGAAAACTTCTTTTTCAATGTGTTTGGGTTCTGTACATTCCTCTCCATCAACTGTTAGACTACAAATCGAATTATATTCTTGTCTGCGTTTTTCTAATTTGCAGAAGTATGCAGTATTCTTTTCTCCTTCTTCAATCCACCGGGCCCTGGATCTAATATATGCACCTTCAGCTTTATCTATATACATTCTATCCAATTTGGTTTGCAAATTATTTATTTTTTCTTTGTCCTCTTCACTCCAATCTGATTTACTATAAAGTGTCATGAGTTCTTTAACCACTGTTGCTTCTTGTGCTTTCTTTTCTTTTTTCACTTTTTTACCAAACGTTATTGAATGCTTTCTAATACTACATTTCAGAAATTCCCATTTTAGTATAGATGTGTCTAATGTATTATCATTTTTTATATCAAAAATACTTTTTTTCATGGAACGACAAAACTCAGTTTTTTAGTAACAGAGTTAAATTTCCAATAATCTTTCGGTTTGTTATTTTTATTACGGTTTCCAATTTTCAGGTTAATAATACAATGATCACTTAAAGGACAGTTAGCAGTTTCTGTTTCTGTGACATTATCTGATATTGAGTTTGATATCAACCAATAATCAAATCGTGATTTGTTTTGACCATTAGGTTTATGCAGGTAAACTGTTTCACCCCACTATGTAAACTTCTCCAGATGTCTATCAATTGGTTATTATTAGCAAGAGCTTCCAAAATTGTGTTTCTATGTTCTCTCAATAACTTGGAAGGCCATCTATCCATCCACTCATCAGGAGCTAAACTGAAATCCCCTCCAACAATAATATGATCTGTGGGGAATTTTGCTTTTAGTTCTATGATTACTTCTGATATCTGATGTAACAAATTTTTATTTTTGTTATCGTTGTTATAACCATATATGTTAATTAGAATAACGAGATTAGTATCAATTTCCAAAACACAGGTTACCAAATGTCCCTCCTTGTCTGCTTTTTCACCCAGAATCTTACCAGGGCATCTATTGAAACATATGGCAACTCCAGCCGACCGATTTGTCCCATGACTGAAGAGAATTTTATCTCCCCATTGTTGGGACCAAAACTTAACATCAGATATATCAGAGTGAGTCTCTTGAAGAAAGGTGCAATGTGCTTGTTGCCCTTTGCAAAACAAAACGATAGCTTTTCGCTTAACAGAGTCTTTAAGTCCCCTTGTATTAAAGGAAATAAAAGAAAAGTCAGTATTTAACTGAAATACAGAACACATGAACAAATGAACTTTTTGTGAAGGAAAAAAAAAAAAGTAGGGAGGTGGAATAAAAACGTTGAGGTAGAAGTCCCATCACCTGATCTGTCCACTACGTATTCATTTAAGCTTTAGTCTCAGCCCCTAACTTAAGTGTCCTCCATAATACGCTTGCCTTGATGAATCCAAACGGGCCCCTGAAGCCTGCAGCCTTTCCTTCCTTTCTAGCCTGGTCGATTTTGGGCTAGAGAGCCTGTCTGGAACGCCAATCCTCTTGAGTCAGATCTTCAGTAAAGCGAATCCCCTCTTCTTTGCAGATTGGAGAAGTTTTTGTTCGCCTCCATATGTCTTCTCTCACTGCTCGTCTCACAAATAAAAGGATTATTTGTCGTTGCCGGTTGTCAATCAATCTTCCCACTCTGTGGACAACGTCGACCGCTTCATCCATCTTTACCGCCAGGTCCGGTGCAATCCTACGAAGAAGCTCCACCACCTCCGCTCTTATGTTTTCATTGGCCGTTTCTTTTTTCCCTTTGATGCGCAGGCACCACCGTCTTTTGTATCTGTCATTGTTCAATACCCGACCCCTCATGTCTTCATTTTCTTTAGTCAGTGTCTCCACTTTCTTTTCCAGGTGTTTTATTTTCGTTTTACACTCTTTTAGCTCTTCTGCGTTGAACTGCACAGATTTAGCAATAGAAGCTAGCATGGAGCTGTGCTGTTGCAACTGCGTACTAAATTCTTCCATGCGGTCGTCTACACGTTGACCGAGAGAGTTGATAGCATTCAGTATGGTCTCGGTGTTTGCTTCTTCTTGAGACATACCTTTCGTTTTCTTCTCCAGGTGGGTTTTTTCGGGGGTTTCCGTTGGGGTTGTCGGCCCTCGTTTGTTCTTGCTAACGTTAGCCATATCTGCATAGCCGTGTTCATTCATCTTCACACAGCTTTCAAATGCGAGATTTTTTTGCGCCGGAGACTTTCCGCTGTTGTTTTTCTTCATTTTCGTGCTGAGAATTGGACAAATGGCAGCTAATAGTGGATTTTTCTTTTTTTGTTAACTATAACATCGGGACTTCTCGAGGAGCTCAGTGAGATGCGACTGCATGGACCGCCAACTTCCGACCAACCTCTCAATCCCGCTCTGAACTCCCGAAATGTGTCAAATGATTCGCGAATCCCGCTCTGAACTCCTGAAATGAATTGATTCGCGAATCCCGCTCTGAACTCCTGAAATGAATTGATTCGCGAATCCCGCTCTGAACTCCCGAAATGAATTGATTCGCGAATCCCGCTCTGAACTCCCGAACTGTCAAATGATTCGCGAATCCCGCTCTGAACTCCCGAACCGACTCAAATGATTCGCGATTGTCGTGTTTCTGTGAGTGAGGCGGAGCTCAGCTGCTGCTCGTTATAACGGACCACTCAGTCGGTCCCGAATTATTTAATATTTGCCTGTTAATTTTTTTTTAAGAGATACTAAAGCTACGGAGCCTTATAACAATAACAAATTACCTTTAAAATCACAAAAACAAAAATATTGCACAACAAGCTAGTCTTTTTCTAAATAAATAAAAATAAATAAGCTTTAAAATAAATAACACACTGTGGCTATATTTTTAGGACTTGCTTTAAGGCATGTTTGCATTATAAAAAAAAAAAAAAAGCAAGCTCCCTGACCTTGGATGGGCTGAGTCTGTGAGTTCTTCTGTCTGAGATAATCTGCCCAGTTTTAGAAAAAAAAATTCAGATGGCACGGATGTGGCCACAATACAAAGTCTTGTCTTTGTGACTTCAGAAAGGCTTGTGTATACTGGTGAACATCTCCTCCACCAGGCCAGAGGGTCTGATGTGCGGGGTAAGAGTGGCTCTGCAAGGTTGGCATCTCCATCATAGCATCTGAGGTCTCAGAAGAGGTAGCAGAAGGCTCAAACTTAACCTCTCGTCAAAGTCTTCCCAAAACATGGCCCTGCACTGGCAGCGCACCAGGATCTGAAACTCCTCACTCTGAGCTGGGTTAAAACTGTTAAAGCTGAAGTTATCATAACCTTAATGTTTTAAACTAACATTAATAATTCAAATTCAAAATGTTATTTGCTTTTAATGTATGTCATTATGTCCTTTTTTGAGCAATCTTCTCATACATATATTACACCAATATGTCAAGTCTGCCTAGGAAAAGCAATTATTATACCAGCAAACTCAAAATTGGAGTAAAAATGAACGAACTAGTCTATAAATACTTTTTTATTGTAAGCTTGGATTATTATATTATTATATAGCCTAGTGTTTATTTACCGATAGACAGTCAAGAAGACAAATTAATAAAAAATTTATTTATAACAGGGTTTTATTTATTTATAAAATAATAACAAACCACAGATCCTCAACAAACAGTAACAAAAACACAGTGACAGAAATGTCAGAAATAGCGCATGGGTCTGTCACGTGATTAAGGAACGAGTCAAACTCGACCCGAAAGACTCATGAGATGAACTAATCAATTCTCTTTCCGGCTCGAGACCGCGTTGGTTTTGCGTATGGGGCTGTCACGTGATTAAGGAATGACTTAAACCCGAAGACTTCTTGTCAGATAAGAGGTGAGGTGAGCTAATCACAGACTGAAGACCCAGGTAAAGAATCAATATTGTTTTCTTTATCTTATAGCCAGTGATGGGAATAATGGCGTTATAAATAACGGCGTTACTAACGGCATTACTTTTTCCAGTAACGAGTAATCTAATTGATTACTCTTCTCATCTTAATAACGCCGTTACCGTTACTGCCAAAAAATGCGGCGCGTTACTATAACTGATGATGAAGCTGTTTTTTTTTTTTTTCATCAGACCAACTAGATCTCTGAGCGAGAGGCAAATACTTTTTTTTACTGTTCTTCCTTGGTTAGTGGGCAGAGCACGAGACAAGCGCATAAATGCTGACGATTGGCTGAGGTAGAGTAAAATTTCATTGTAAGCCAATCAGAGGTAGAGTTGGGCGGGTGTTCGAAAGCACGCATAGTAGTGATGGGAATTCGGCTCTTTTGACTCAGCTCACTGAAAAGAGCCGGCTCTTTGTCTCACAAACGGCTCTTTAAATGACTTTGACTATAATATTTCAATTTTTATTATAATTATTTAATTTCTATAGGCTTAATTTGAAAAAATAGAGTTGGCTCTTCAGATATGCGAGCCAGCTCCCGAAGTTCAACTAAAAGAGCCGGCTCTTAGAGTCGGCTCATTCGCGAATCGCAAACGACTCATCAAAAGCTCATTCTCGAACGAGTTGATCCATCATCACTAACGCTCATTCGCGAACGACCCATCATCACTAACGCTCATGAATTGCGAACAACCCATCATAACGCATAGTCGGACAGGACAGGACACACAACGAACAACACAAGCCAGTCAGTCAACGAGAGACCGGTATGGCGACGAGCCCAAATAATCCAAAAGTAGCCTTCTCTAAATGGAAGTATACATTACTTTTTCCTTCAAGAAATTAAAGAAACAATAAAAGGAAATACCAAAAGTTCCCAAAAATCTATCGTGTTATTTGCATTGATCCACTATATAAACATAATATCTACATACATGCCATTTGATTGGAGGCTAGTCTCACTTTGTCCCACAGCAACTTTTTTTTTTAGATGTGTGTACAATGTTTCATGTTTCTGTTAATAATGTATTGTATTAAGTGTCCATTTCATTATAATATTCATCATAAATAATTGAACATGCACATGTATTTTAAGTTCCTTTAAAGAGGGGTAGAGGTGGGGTCACATTTGAGCATTTAAAATTAAATTTTACTTGAAAGTAACGCAATAGTTACTTTCTTAAGTAACTAGTTACTTTTAAAATTTGTAACTGAGTTACTAATTTAGTTACTTTTTGGAAGAAGTAACTAGTAACTGTAACTAATTACTTTTTAAAAGTAACTTGCCCAACACTGCTTATAGCATTTTAGTTTTGTATTGTTTGTAGTGTGATCAACGTTTGCGTAAGTACTAGATGTGTTGGGGAGGTAGCACTTAATATTTTAATAACATTTTGCTAAAATGAACGAAATGACTCGAAAAAAGATTCGTTCATTTTGCTGAACGAGACTCAAAAGTCCGAGTCGGTAAAATGATCCGAACTTCCCATCACTACTTCAGTGTCACATGTAACATCAGTCGATCACATGATCATTTAGAAATCATTCTAATATTCTGATTTATTATGAGTGTTGGAAACAGTTCTGCTGTCTAATATATTTGAATAAAAGGTTAAAAAGAACTGCATTTATTCCAAATAAAAAAGTTAAAATTCTAATATATATTCTAATAATATATTTTCTTTACTATCACTTTATCAATTTAACACATCCTTGCTGAATAAAAGTATTGATTTTATTTAAAAAGAAAATATTACTGACCCCAAATTACTGATCAGTAGTATATATTGTTATTACAAAATATTTATATTTTAAAAACATAGCTTTTTTTTTTTTTACTTTTTATTCAAAGTATCCTACAAAAAGTATCACATGTTCTGAAAAAATATTAAGCTTTAATAATCAATCATCATATTAGAATAAATTCTAAAGGATCATGTGACGATCCTAAAAATTCAGCTTTGCATCACAGAAATAAATGACAATTTAAAGTATAATAAATTTAAAAACAATTATTTTAAATTGTAATAATACATCACAATATTAAATTGTTTCTGTATTTTTGATCAAATAAATGAGGCTTGATGACCAGAAGAAACTTCTTTCAAACACATTAAAAAATAGTAATGTCTGTACTGTACATACATGGCATCCACCAATCCTACAATGCGTCGCTGCTGCAGGTTAGGCTGCACTTCAGTCAAAATTAATTAATTTTTTTACTAATAACACGTTACTGCCCAACACTGGACAAACTGACTCAAATGATTCGCGAACCTGCTATGAACTCGCGAACTGAGTCAAATGATTCGCGATCCCGCTATGAACTCGCGAACTGACTCAATTGATTCGCGATCCCGCTACGAACTCGCGAAATGACTCAAATGATTCGCGATCCCGCTATGAACTCGCGAACTGACTCAATTGATTCGCGATCCCGCTACGAACTCGCGAACTGAGTCAAATGATTCGCGATCCCGCTATGAACTCGCGAACTGAGTCAAATGATTCGCAGAAGGGTCAGATGTGTTCTGTGAGGTCCTGCAAACATACTGGAAAAATGAGGTAAGGAAATAGCTATCTTTATTATCTTTTGAAAATAGTAAAGTATAACCAGAGTTTACAAATGGGTAGCATAAAGGACATGTAACCTGCAGAAGATAAATAAATACCCGTGTGTGTATTTTGCATTGCTTTATCACAGATGATCAAGTTAGATGCTCACCTACTGTCTTGCTGGAAAGTTATGCGTTAATGTCTGTCTTTTAGAGATTTTCCCACATTTTCCTGATATGAATCCCATGCATTAGGTGTGTTATATATGTTTTTATTCTAATATTATTTTCAAAGTGTTTTCTGAAACATGTAAGTGCAAATGTCGGTACAATTTTAATGAATTAATGAAAATGAATTTAAAAATGAGGATTGTTTAAAGCAGTGGTTCTCAGTGTCAGACCCTCTCTAGTGGTTACGCAGGTGAATCACTAAATTAAATAAATATTAGAAATAAATATATACAACAATAAATATTCTTATTAGAATAAAACTGCCTCATTTTTTAACGGTAGAGCTGTAGCTGAATAGTTTGGCCTACTACGCTGCTGAAATTTAATGTTGGTCATTATGGTGGAACTTAATATTTAATAACAAATATTTTCTGAAGTGGTATTTGGTATAGAAAGTTTGAGAACCAATGGTTTAAAGAAATGGTATAAAATGAAATCCTGCTTTTTAAGAACTTTTCAGTAAACCATTTCTTCTTTCCCCTTGTAGAGTCATCGAGGATCCAGTTTATTCTTGAAACATTGGTAAGAAATTGTTCATCTGCTACATTGCACTGTCACTTCTGCTCGAGATGCTTTGACCTTTTGTGATAGGTTTTGATTGTACTTCGTTTAATAAAAATGTACTTCATTTGATTTGATACAGGACGGTACAGAAAGTACACAAGTGGGAGAGAGTGGAGGGGACGGCGTCAGAATGGACCTAGCACTGGGACTCTTTCAAGGATCACCCGAAGCACGACCACACTATACGCACGAGGCTGTTGGTTCTAACATTTTAGAGTCTCCTTTGGTAGAAATCTCATTCTGCATTCCCCATGCCCTCTCTCACGCTGGGCCCTTGGAATTGTCCTAATTCTTCCCTTCCCTTACAGCGGTCCTGGTTGAAGGTTCCCTTCTCAAACTGTGCAACACATTTTCACTGCACAAATGTACACATCTCTCGTCATGAGACACATTACTAAAACATGTTTTTTGACAGAAACTGGAGTTTTCCTCCAAAATAAAAGATCAACTGGTTTCAGTCATAAAGGTACAAGGGTTTCTCTTGCAAGTGCCACAGAAATTATCCATTTATATGCCAAATTATTGTACAAAAACCTTTAAATATTATTGGATTTGGATTGTTCTACTACATGTTTTTAACAATACATCCATGCATATTCTGCATCATAAAGTTTGGGATTATTTTCATCTGTTTTATACAGTATGTTTCCAAAATAAAACTACTGTTTTACAGTTTTGAGCATTTGATAGTTTATTGAAGTTGATTGTAAAGCCATTGCTGCCAGTCATTTGATTGTTAGCCTTTATCATGTACTGTTGATCTAAATGCAAACTAGGATCTAATTGAACATACAAGTGTGTATTTATACATGGTGCCAGGTACGACGGTGAAACACCATCGTGATTTCAACACTGAATCAACGTTGTGATTTCAACATTGATCCAATTATCAAAATCGAAAAGTAATTCAACGTTGAACATACATACATACATGATCAACAGTGGTGGACAGTAACGGAGTAGCTTTACTTCGTTACTGTACTACATTTTTCAAGTATCTGTACTTTACTGGAGTAGTTTTATTTTGAGTAACTTTTACTTTTAAATTCACTACATTCCAAAGCATAAAATTGTACTTTTAACTTCACTACATTTCATAAAACATATCGTTACTCCCTATAATATATCACGTGCTCCGACACATAGAAGCGGTGTCTGATTCATCATGAACGAACCGAGTCTTTCCAAAATAAACTTTTAAATCGGATCGCAAATCGCACCAAACGATAAGTTTATGAATTAGAATGATCCGATTGCAGCCTAATATATTTACAGGGTTTCCGCGGGTCCATAAAAAGTCATAAATTTAACAATAAGTATTTAAGTATAAAAATAATAATAAGTCATAAAAACGTCCGGATTTTCCATACAAGGTCATAAAAAACATTTAGCCACACCTTAAATTGATATGCTGGTACATTAATTTGTTCTTCCATCAAAATGCGCTCGCAGCAGCAACGGCATTCATTTGTTTCTCCTGTTGTAGTTCTGTATGAGGAATCTGGGTGGAATCACACTGGTATCACAGCGCTCCAGAACTACAAGGTCCATGCGGCAGCATACAGACTTGTCAGAAGGACTTTCACAGAAACCCACGCAAACTCGTTTATTTAGATATAAATGTTTAATCCATCTATCTATATGAAATTGGGACCAAAAATTATTCAGCACCTTATAAAGCACCATGCCTTGCGTATTTGTTTTTTCTTTTTTTCTGAATTGCTAATGCAACCTTTTCACACCACTGAACAAAATGAAGCATTGCTTGGTAAATGGTCAACAAAGTATTGATAGTTGTTTAAATATTGTCATAATAAGAGTTGTCTGTAGTTTTGGTTGATTGTAATCCATCACGTATATTTCTATCAAAGTTATGACATTATCAAGACGAATTTGTTCTGACAGAGTTTAACTCCTAGTTCTTGTCATATTTTATAACCATTTTAGAAGAAAGGGCAAATAAACTGTAATAATGTGAGAAATGTTGACGGTGTCTGAATAAATTTTGGTTTGATTGTATATTTTATTTTTACATTGAAGACTATCCAGTGCTATTTTACATTTAATTATTCAGTTTCTGTACCTGGACACCTACAAACTTGAAAAAAACTTAAACATTGTGTAAATAGCACAAATAAATAAAAATGAACGAACATACAAATTAAACAATTTAAGACAGGGCCCACTGGTACACCCTTCACCGGGTCCCTGCTGACCCCAGCTACGTCCTGTGGGTGTTTAATACTGTGACCAAACACCAATAACACTTGTTATTTTGGAAAGTAATGCCATAAAATAATTGTTAAATTACAATGTTACAATTGTTAAGTGTTTCTGTGTTCTTGATCCTCAAGAAAAAGAAGGCGAAGGCTTCAGTTTCTTAATCTTAAGAAATAATAGAATAACTCTTTAAATAATAAAACTTGTTACTTTCAATGAAAGTCAATAATAATAAAAGACTTTTGAAAGGAATTATTTAGATTATATTAAAAAGTTATGTATCGTAATTCATGTAGGTCATAAATTCAAATCCTAATAGTCATAAAAAAGGTCTTAAAAAGTCTTAAATTTGACTGATTAAACCCTGCAGAAACCCTGATTTAGGTCAAAATTGTCAGTTGTTTGGGAACTAAATCCGTTGTAAAGAGTGATCTATTTAAGCCCACTGAAATGCTCGAGTGCAGACGATGCAGACACATCAATTTTAGGTAAAATAAATAAATAAAGTAAACTTGAAATAACACAGATTAAATACAATAACTCATGCTTGTTCAAATTCCCCGCTGCCGTAATGTTAACAGTTTTATTAAAATGCTACCATCCATGTCCTATGTGACGTCTGTTTTTATATTGTTTATCAACAGTAACGTTATACATATATTGTTTGGATTAAATAGACGAGTAGATCAACAGACATTAATGTTTATTCATAACCGAACTGAAAATAAGTCAATATTGTTAGCTGATGATAACGGTCTAGCTAACAAGCTCGCTGCTAAAGGAGATCTTGTGAGCACGCGTGCGTGGGTAAGTTTTATAAATAATGTCCAAATATTTGTATTCAACCACATATACATATACATACACACACATTATATATATATATATATATATATATATATATATATGCACACCCTTCTTCTTCTTGTATGATTTAATGGCGGTTGACAAGCCAACTTGTGGTGTATTACCGCCACCAACTGGACTGGAGTATAAAGCATTAACAGGAAGGAAGTAAAAAAAGAGAAAAAAAATTAAATATAAATAAATACATAACTAAATAATAATAATTAGAGAAATAAACCAACCGGAAGTATTAATATGAAACTTATATTCTGCTTTCCAATCTTGTCATCTTCAGATATCTAAGAATTTCTCTCATAGTACTTGTCTGCCCTGAGGCACAACTGAACAGATTTGATATAGTAAAATTAATTATTCCCATGTTTCTCAGTTTCTTAAATAACTCTTCTCTTTCTTTGGAATATAATGCACAATGTAGAAGTACATGCTCAATATTCTCTGCTTTACTGTTGTACATAATCCTGACTGATGTTTCCCTATTGTGAATAATGAATGATTTAAACCAGAATGTCAAATCAAAGTCGAGTAATTATTATGTCTTCTTTTCTATTGTTAAAACATATTCTCCCTTTGCCAACTTGTTTTTGAATATTGTATATCTCCCTTTTAAATCATTGTCCTACATTTCCTGCCACTTGTTATTCATGTGTTCTTTAATTCTTTTATTTCTGCTTTGCTCAGTGGAATTTGTAGCTCAATGTTCATAAATTTCAATGCTTGTTTGGCCAGATTATCAACGATCTCGTTCCCTAGTACTCCTACATGTGCCGGTACCCATAGGAACCTCAGGTCTATACCCATTTCCTGAATCCTAAGAGATTTATAAGTACTTCATAGATGAAATCCTTCCTTGATGTTGATTGTTCACTTATTAAACTATTTAAAGCTGAAAAGGAATCAGTACAGATGACTACCCTAGTAGCCTTAACTTCCTCCACCCATTGAATAGCTAATACAATTGCTATTAGCTCTGTTGTAAAGACCGATACAAAATGAGTTATCCTTTTCTGAATTTTGACTTGTAATCTTTGGATATATACAGCTGCAGATGAATTTCCTGATATAGCATCTTTAGGGCCATCTGTGAAGATATGGAGCATTGAAGAGTAATTTTGATCTAGATATTGTTGAACAACAAACTCTAGATATTGTTTTCTCATTCTTAACCATATATTGAAGATGAAAATCTACTTGAGGCATAGGAAGCATCCAAGGAGGAATATTCGGCATTACAACAGAGGGACTAACTGAGATTTCTGTAATACATAAAATCGTAGCATCTCTAGTTGCTGTCCAACCAAAACTTTTGATTTCATTTTTCTACTACCACCACCTCTTTATTAACTTGAGCTTTTCTTATGTCTGTTTCTAAATTAATAACAGCATCTAATGTATTTCGTCCTGCACAGAATCCACTCTGATATGGTGAAATAATCTCTTTCCTTTCTAATATATAGTTTAATCTACACACAATCATACGTTTCATTAATTTACATGAATTTGACGTTAATGCTATAGGTCTATCATTTTCAGCATTATGTTTGTTCTTGGCTGGGTTTAAAACAGGAATAATAACACCGTGTTTCAATCACTCCGCCCAAGTAACGTTAGCTGTGCTCCTACGCCTAGTGAGAATATAGTTACCAGTATTTATACGAATAATAATGGTCTCTTTCTCATATAGTCTTGTTATTTGTACACGCTGTGACTATACAGATCACAACATGTAAATAGGAAAATGTTTGCATTATTTTGTCACTTATTGGGATTACCATGCTACCATTATCCATTTACATCCAGTGTTTGTGCTAAGCTAGGCTAGCGGTGGGTGCGTCAAATAACACTTACAGAACGCACAGAAATGAAAAAGGTATGTATGGACTTATCTAACTCTGGGGGATACTCTGAATAAGCTAAAGTCCCAAAAAGTTGGAGTGTTCCTTTAAGCTTTATGCCACTTCTATCGTGAGAATGACTATTGCGGTTTATAACGCAGCAGGTAGACGTGATCTTGAACATTGTGTTCTTCCCTCCATGCAAAGAAGTCTGGCGCCTAATGTTTGTGCCGCGGATTCCCAAAATGCTTTGCGTTCACCACTGGGAATACATCATGATGACGACACATCAGCGATCTCTATACATCCAGGGGTGGTGTTAGGGGTGGGTAAGGGGGCTGGAGCCCCGAATGTTTTAATTACCTCCATGCCATCAATGAGTTTTCATGCCCAATAAAGTCATTTATATTAGAATTTAAATAAATAAATATCTTTGGACTCTCACGTCTACAGTGTCTGTCAATTTCACACCCGTCGAAAACCGCCCACTGAGTCTAGTGCTTGTGACTGACAGGTAAACTGGCCAACCATCGATGAGAGTCTGTACGATCCAGCCAATGAAGTGAGATCTTTTGGAGCCAGGCGGTTTGTTGGTGTGTAGTATTTTACTAGATCAATTTATTTGAAAATTAAAATGGATACTTCAAAGTTCTTCAAAGAAAAAAAAAAAAAAAAAAAAAAAAACAGGAAGTAACCCCCCCCCCCAGCCAACACTTGAAGGACGACATACAACAGCTTCAGGTATCTGTAACTTTTAATCATAGTATTATATTTCTTTTTCGGTTTTAAACTGTGTCTGATTAAGGTTAAATTGAACATCTAACAGTTAACGGTTTGCAGCACAGTCTTTAGGACACACACACACACACACACACACACACACCGAGCGGTTATAATGTTTGCTAAGCAAGGTCTGTGGCAGACTTTCGTGTCAGGGCAACAATTCAAACATTATAAAAGACAAAGGAAAGGAAATGGTTCCAAACAAAGCATGTTGTTGTGCTCTGCTGCAACACACAGCGGTGTAAACTGAATAAATTTGCTTGAGTAAATGATTCACTGACCCATTCATAAAAATGGTTGTTGACTTTTTTTCTGAATGAATCATCTGTCTCAAACGAATCCATTGGTTAAATGACTCACCGAGTCACTCATTAAAGCTGTGACATGCCGCCACCTAGTGGCAAAGTACAGCTCTAATCATTTTCATCATTTCATATTTCTGTATTCCACATTTTATATTTGATACATTAGCCTCCAAAGATTATTTATGCAATTTGTAAGTGCTCCTTCAAAAATATTAGTGTATAAAGCCCTGCGTTTATAATTATACTTGGCTTTAAGTGTTTGTGTGTGTATTATGTGTGTGTGTGTGTATATAAAATGTAAAAGTGCAACAAGAATGGGTGAAGTTTTTTGTTATTATAGATTCTTTATTCTCACAGAAATCCTGCGGTTAAGTGAAGACTATTAAAACTATAATAGAGCTGAGCTTGCTATTTTACCACGTCTTAGATGAGACGGCAAGGAAAGAAGAGGCTTTAGAAGGTGAAAGGGGTGATCTAGGAACACTGCAGACAGCCCAAAACACCTGAAGCTTCAGCAGGATCCCTTTACCCAATCTGGAACACAGCAGAGAGCTTTTAATAAGAATTGACTCGATGCATTTCAGTGGCTTGAGTATTCTGTGTCCAGAAATTCTGCATTCGGCTTTTCTTCTCGTCTCTTTGGCAAGCATCATATCCCAAACAGCAAAGACACATTAACAAGTGCAGGTTTCTCCAACTGGAAAAGGGCTTTAGAATCATTCAGAGAGCCTTCATAAGACTTCCATGAGATGCTGGAAGAGCTCCACAACAACTGAAACACATGGAGATATAACAGAACAGCTTCATAGAGCCAGTGTAGAGAAATAACCGAGACGTGAATACCTCCATCGTGTCATTTCTGGGGAAGCAGGGGATTGCATTCGGTGAACAGACATGATGAACAGAGCCAGAGTCAAAATCAGGGAAACTTCCTTGAGTTCATGAAACTTCTCACACAGTTTGAGCCATTTCTGAAGCAGTACAATGCTCCATCCCATGCTACCTACCGCTCTCACTCATCACAGAAGGAAATGATTGCATGTATTTCAGAAGAGCTCACAGAAAGCATCATAAAAGAAATGAGAAATTCAGAGATGTATGTTCTGACGGCAGATGAGGCGAGGGACAGGCGCTCTGAACAACTGGCAGTATGTACGTTACGTCCCAGCGCAGAATCAAGGAACATTTCCTTTGGTTGGTTTTGATGCACAATCCATCACGGATGCAATAGAGCAAACATTGAAATCAGATCAAATCTTGCATCTTCTGTGTGTTGCACAAGCATAGTCTGCAGAGGGAAACCGTAGACCCGGGACAAGCAGTTCAATACCAAACAGCAGTCTACGACTCTCTTAAAGAACAACGCACAGCTCCGAGTGCTACACCGTTATTTTCAGAAACAAAGACACATCACACTCCAGAACCTTCTGCAGGTTTAGACGGAAACAGAAGAGGCTTGATGATGATGATGATGATGATGATGATGTGCTGGAAACAGCATGCATGCAGAAATGAGTGGACAAGATGTACGGAGAAGAGAAAGAGAGGACATTAAAAACAAATGAAGACATTAGATTAAATGAGAAGATGACAGCTGTGGAGAGAAGAAAGAAGAGAAAGGAGTGGAGAGAGGCAAGGAGAGCTGTTATGATGAGAAGAAAAACTATTGAGAAAAGAGGAAAGCAGGCAACAGCAAAGTTCTAGAACAAAACATGATGAGGCAGCCACAGCAGAGGAATGAAGCACAGACTTCAGGAGAGGGGAAGCTTCATCTGCTCGACTGAAGAACTTCCATCTGTTTACTGGAACGCAGAATAAAGTCCTTTGACCGGTTTCTGTTTGTAGAGTAAGAGTGTGTCAGTGCACTGCTTCATGTTTGCTTCTTCTCCCTGTTCTACCAGGACGAGTGTAGCCGGTCAGGCTTGATTGGAAAAGAAAAGAAAACTGAGGAGGAGACAAAATAAAGTGAGATAGAGACACAACATCAGCAGATGTGTCAGGATACAAGGGATACACTTTAAATAGAAACAAGGTAAATATTTCTGATTTATTCAAATAAAGTCACACATGGATTTTTCTGGGCTAAGCGCCGGACCTCCACTCACACCCCTGCAAATCCAGAGAACTGAGAAAGAGCAAGGATCTTTGATACTGTACTGAAATCATAGCTAACGTTAGTCAGACTGTATCTCCTTATGTGTTTCTCACATAACTTACTATTCAGATCAGACAGAAGTTTGAAAAAGCACTTGTTAGACGCACGAAAACGTTAACTAACGCTAAAAGTTAAGTGCCTATTACCAACACAATCCAATCTGAAGTTAATACATTGTTGGACAGGACATAATGACTGTTATTTGTGTTTGCGCACGTGATTTCAGGAAGTAATGTATAGAAAGGTTGCTTTGTTCATATTTTCTCTGTTCTGTAAAGTGTATTTGAGTACGGTGTAAAGCGCTATATAAATATGTATTATATGTATTATTATTATTATTATTATAATAAGGTGCTGAGAGCTGCAGAGAGGGTGATCCGCCAAGCTTCAGCGATACAAGCTCCTCAGGTGTCAGTCACACACATTGTGCGGGAGGAGGATGCTTTCCTTCCTGGGGAACACACTGAGGAGAGACAGTTTGGCATTGACAACCATCAGTCTGAGAGAGAGAGAGAGAGAGAGAGAGAGAGAGAGGGAGAGAGGGAGAGAGGGAGAGAGGGAGGGAGGGAGAAGAGTGTGTGTGTGTGTGTGAGAGAGAGAGAGAGAGAGAGAGAGAGAGAGAGGGAGGGAGAAGAGTGTGTGTGTGTGAGAGAGAGAGAGAGAGAGAGAGAGAGAGAGAGAGAGAGAGAGAGAGAGAGAGAGAGAGAGAGAGTGTGTGTGTGTGAGAGAGAGAGAGTTAGGGTTAAGCTTAACCACTTATACCCTTCTCACCCCAGCAGACAAAACGGTGATGAAACGGTGAACGCTCACGGACGGCAGCTGCTGCAGCTCTGCGGAGGACTGGCTCTGTACATCGTCAACGGGAGACTGCGAGGAGACTCGCTCGGCCGATACACCTACAGCTCAGCTCTGGGGAACAGCACTGTAGACTACACCATCACAGATCTAGACCTTTCCTCTCTGAGGGCATTCACAGTCAAACCCCTGAAACCTTTCTCAGACCACAGCCAAATCATCCTCTATATAAAGCACTCTGACACATCACCCCAACCAATTAGGACCCCATATCAAATGAGCAAAATAATGTCTTTCAAATGGACAGAAACCAGTGCCAGTAATTACAGCACTGCCGTCGAATCTTCAGAAATACAATCCCTCATACATTCATTCCAAATACAGGAATACCCTAAAAACCAATTCGGCATCAATCAGGAAGTACAAGACCTAAACAACATATTCTACAAAACAGCACAAAAAAGTCATTTGGCAATCGTTAAACCAAAGAAAAAATATTTAGATACTAACAAATGGTTTGATTTGGACTGTAAGGCTCTGAGAAAAAACCTCAGAAACTTATCAAATCAAAAACACAGACAACCAGATAATCCGGACCTCCGACTTCTTTACTGTGAGGCACTGAAACAGTATAAAGCCACACTCCGGCGGAAAAAAGCACAGTTTTTGCAAAGCCAGTTTGAAGAAATTGAAAAATCTATAAACTCACAAATTTTGGGATAAATGGAAATTGCTATACAAACCAAATCAAGAAGTTCTGGCAATCCAAGATGGGGAGAAGTGGAAAAACCACTTCCAGGAATTATACACCCCAACTGAAATTAAAAATTCTAATCAAAATGAAATAATTAATAAACTAGACAATTTGGAAAGATCAATTAAAACAAACCAAAACCCTTTAGATTTCCCCATAACAATGAAAGAATTGGAAGAAAAATTAGGAGTCCTTGAGTCCAAGAAAGCCTGTGGTGTAGACAGCATCCTGAACGAGATGCTGAAACACACAGACCAAAGCTTCAGACTGGCCATGCTCAAACTGTTCAATGATGTTCTGTGTGTAGGGTTCTTCCCTGAGATCTGGAACAAGGGCCTCATCAGCCCCATCCACAAGAGCGGAGACAAACTAGACCCCAACAACTACCGAGGCATCTGTGTGAACAGTAACCTGGGGAAGGTTCTCTGCAGCATCTTAAACGCCAGACTTTTACACTTCCTTATGAAGCACAATGCCTTGAGTAAATCCCAAATTGGCTTTCTTCCAAAATGTCGCACTTCCGATCACATTTTTACATTACAAACACTAATTGACAAATATGTACATCAAAACAAAGAACACATTTTTGCTTGTTTCGTTGATTTCAAGAAAGCATTCGATTCAATCTGGCACGAAGGATTATACCTAAAGCTTATCGACAGTGGAGTAGGGGGGAAATTCTATGATTTGATCAAATCGATGTACACAGCCAGCCAATGCGCTGTCAAAATTGCAAACCAAAGAACCGAATTTTTCCCCCAGGGGCGCGGAGTGAGACAGGGATGCAGTTTAAGCCCCACCCTCTTCAACATTTACATCAACCAATTGGCCAATATGTTAGAACATGCTCCCTTTCAAGGTCTCACTCTCCACGACACGGAGATCAAGTGTCTACTCTACGCAGACGACCTGGTCCTCCTGTCGCCCACTAAAGAGGGGCTTCAGGACGGCCTGGACCTGCTGGAGGATTACTGTCAGTCCTGGGCCCTGACCGTCAACCTCCAGAAGACTAGAGTCATGATGTTCCAGAAACGCTCCAGATCTCAGGGACCAACACACACATTCACACTCTCACACAGAACCATTGAGAGCACAAAAGCATACACCTACCTCGGCCTGAAAATAACTCCAACTGGTAACTTTACTTTGGCTGTGAATGAACTCAAAGAGAAAGCTCAGAGGGCTTTCTATGCCATAAAACCAATCAATCAAAATTGACATCCCAATCCAAATTTGGCTCAAACTTTTCAAATCAATAATTGAACCAATTGTTTTATATGGCAGTGAAGTGTGGGGTCCTTCTATAAAATGTGATTTTTTAAATTGGGAAAAACATCCGATTGAAACTCTACAATTAGATTTCTGTAAAAGAATACTCAAAGTCCAAAGAAAAACACCAAACAACGGATGTAGGGCAGAATTGGGCCAATACCCTCTCCTCCTCAACATCCAAAAACGAGCCATCAAATTCTGGAAACACCTGAAAATAAGTGACCCCAACACGTACCATTATAAAGCCCTCAAACAGCAAGAGCTGAGCGTAACGAGGAGTCCCCTGTGCCAGCTGGTGCTGAGACTGACTGAGCTCTCTCCTGCAGAGATCAGCTCGCCTCAGCACAAACACACACACACACACACACACACACACACACATCATCAACACAGAACAAGACAAGTACATCACCCATTGGACAAACACCACTCAAAACCAACACAAACTGGAATGTTATTCGGCACTAAATCGAGAGTACAGTGTTGCGAGCTACCTGAGCACAGTGAATGATGTGAAGCTCAGGAAAACCCTGACGATGTACAGACTCAGCGAGCACAGCCTGGCCATCGAGACGGGCCGGCGCAGACAGACCTGGCTCTCCCGGGAGCACAGACTCTGCTCGCACTGCATTCTGGGAGTGCCGGAGACCGAGCTGCACTTCCTCACAGAATGCCCCAAATACCAACACATCAGAGACCAATATTACCCCAAAATGAATAAGATATTTCCCCAATTTAACACCTGTAATCCAACCCAAAAACTAAGATTCTTCCTTGGCGAAGAAGCCAAATGCTCCAATTTAGCAGCAAGATTTGTAACATCTCTCCACATCCTGAGGGACGAGCAGAGCAGCAAACACCCAATGAACACACACACACTCACAGCCTAACACACACACACAGACACACACACACACTCACAGCCTAACACACACACACACACACACACACACACACACACACACACATCAGACCTACACACATGTATATAATGTTAAATTCCAAGTTCAGTGTTAGATTATTTTAGTTTTTGTGTGTTGTATGTACATGATTTCGGCATTATAATCCTTTTTTTTTTTACTTTATTAATCTTATATTATTATGTTTTATTTTAACTATTATTATAATTTTGGTTTACTTAATGTTCAAAATCAATTTCTATGTTGTTTTTTGATGCTTTGGCAATACAAAATGTATTTTTTTGTCATGCCAATAAAGCTTTCTGAATTGAATTGAGAGAGATGGAGAGAGAGAGAGGGAGGGAGAAGAGTGTGTGTGTGTGTGTGAGTGTGTAAGAGAGAGAGCGAGAGAGACAGAACCAGAGAGAGTGTATGTCTCACAAATTATAATAAATAGTTTCTTCAACTTATTATAATATCTTATTTTACTGCAACTGTTTCTGCTTCTTTATCAGATTTATAGTGTGTGATTTATAAATATCCTACCTCACATATTTAGAATTTGGGCGTCTGGTCACATATCTTATATCAGAATATAATATGTAACTGTAAAGCCTATTATGAATATTAAAATACACTGAACCATGTGTGCTGTATCATAACTGCATGAATGACCAGCAAAAAAACCTGCGTCAAAATCAGTGAGGTATTCAGTGAGATATGATTAATTTAATGCGCTAACAGCTCATGGCACCTGGCAAACAAGTTACACTGAGTGGAGCTGGCGACCGATCCAAGATGGCGGCTCCACGGCTCGTTCGTGCCGTAGCTTCGATAGAGCATCTATCTATCTGATATCTATGACTACGAACTCCCGAACTTACTCAAATGATTCACAAACCAGCTACAAACTCCCGAACTGTGTCAAATGATTTGCGAATTCCGCTCTGAACTCCCGAACTGTCAAATGATTCGCGAATCCCGCTCTGAACTCCCGAAATGTGTCAAATGATTCGCGAATTCCACTCTGAACTCCCGAACTGAATTGATTCGCGAATCCCGCACTGAACTCCCGAAATGTGTCAAATGATTCGCGAATTCCGCTCTGAACTCCCGAACTGTAAGTGACTTCTCTTTTTGCTTTCATGATGCTTTCTTTGGATTGTTTGACTACTCAAAAGAGAATACCGGAAAATATTACATAATTTATGTTTCCTGTTAGCTAAATTTCACATTCATAAAAGTTTACTGGCTCTAAACCTCTTTTTTCTTTATTCAAATTGGACTTAGACAAGTATGTGGAAACTATCCGAAGTTCTGTTAATTTGAAAGCTATGAAAACAGTCTCTTTATATTCGTCCTTTGTGTCCTCTTAAGATGTAGTTTTATTACCTCGTTTTTCTTGTTGTTACCCTGGCATAACAAACAAATCTGTGTGTATTGTTGTTTTTGTTTTTTGTCTTTATTATTTTAAGTGTACTGTATGTTTGTATTGTTTAATAAAAAAAATAAATAAAAAAAAATCCCGCTCTGAACTCCCAAACTGTGTCAAATGATTCGCAAATCCCGCTCTGAACTCCCGAACTGTCAAATGATTCGCGAATCCCGCTCTGAACTCCCGAACTGTCAAATGATTCGCGAATCCCGCTCTGAACTCCCGAACTGTCAAATGATTCGCGAAGCCCGCTCTGAACTCCCGAAATGAATTGATTCGCGAATCCCGCTCTGAACTCCCGAACTGAATTGATTCGCGAATCCCGCTCTGAACTCCCGAACTGTCAAATGATTCGCGAATCCCGCTCTGAACTCCCGAAATTAATTGATTCGCGAATCCCGCTCTGAACTCCCGAACTGAATTGATTCACGAACCCGATCTGAACTCCCGAACTGTCAAATGATTCACGAATCCCGCTATGAACTCCCGAACGGTGTCAAATGATTCGCGATTGTCGTGTAACTGACCACTAGTCGGTCCCGAATTATTTAATATTTGCCTGATAATTTTTTTTTATTTTGAGTGAATTTGAGTCGTGACATGTCAAAGGAGAACAAAAGCTGTGAACACAAGAAGGGTCAGATGTGTTCTGCGAGGTCCTGCAAACATACTGGCAAAATGAGGTAAGAAAATCGCTTATCTTTATTATCTTTTGAAAATAGTAAAGTATAACCAGAGTTTACAAATGGGTAGCATAAAGGACATGTAACCTGCAGAAGATAAATAAATATCATTAATAAATAAAACCATCTCATGAATTAATTCACCATATAGGACAGCATCAAGGGATCGTTTGTCTTTCAAATGAGTGAGAATAATTCCCGGGTCAATGACTCAAGACAACATCAATAAATCTTCACACAATAACATTACTTCAGTGCATCAAGTGCATGAGTGAACCAAACATAACCCATCAACTCAGATCACATTCATTCATCTACAGAAGGTTCTCTCAACAGTTCTGATGACTCTTTTGAATGAGTGTGTTCTTAAATGAAGAGTTTAAAGTGGAAATGATTGATGTGTGTTTGTGTGTGTGTGAGAGAGAGAGAGTTAGATGTCCAGTAGACCCATCTTTTTCCAGAGTCATTGATGATTAATTAACTTATTGGAGATAATGAACTTTTCAAGGCCTACCTGGAGTCCAATGCACAATCAGGGGATTTGCAGTCCAGCCGAAACAGCACAAACTCACTCAAAGTTACAGCGTTCCAATCCGGCGTAGTTCAAACACAGCTCCTAAACGAATGGCATACCAAACATCTGAACACTCGTCCTCTGTGCAGCCAGAGAAACTTCTGGAACACCGTAGACTTCAAGCTTGTAGTTTCATTGTCAGCGGCTTTACTTCACAGCACCTACTGTCTGCTAATTCAGCTTTCATACGGCCCAGACACCACGAGGAAAGGAGCAGCTTGCAGGAATTGTAGAACCCAGGCACTCCTCCATAGCGCAGCAAACGAAGCTTACTTAAGACAGTCATCTCTCATTGGTTTCTTCCTATTTTGCAGATTTTAAACATCTATCTCCAGGCAGTTCAAACTTCTGACCATCGATTCAGCAGACAAACACTCAACACTCACGATCACCTGTTTTAAATGGATTTGATTACTCCATTTCCTCCAGCTGACTGACTCCTTCCACTTGATGCATTGCATTTTGGGCTTTGTAGTTCGTTTCCGTCACAGATGCTTTGACCTTTTGTGATAGGTTTTGATTGTACTTCGTTTAATAAAAATGTACTTCATTTGATTTGACTTGTTTTTCTACACTGTAATGTTAGTGTTCTGATTAAAACAGTGTAACTGGGGGCTCTGAAAACACTGCTTATGAATAATTTGTGAATTGTAAACTTTCATCTGAATACATTTAATGAATGTTTAATGAATAGTGTTGTCCACTTTGTTTCCAACTCCACTGTTACTGAACTGTAAAGTGAAAATATTGTGTGATTTATTTTGCATTCAGTTTTCAGTTAAATATATTTGACAATATCAAAGTCTGTTAAATGATTAAATGTAAATGTTTCTACAGGACGGTACAGAAAGTACACAAGTGGGAGAGAGTGGAGGGGACGGCGTCAGAATGGACCTAGCGCTGGGACTCTTTCAAGGATCACCCGAAGCACGACCACACTATACGCACGAGGCTGTTGGTTCTAACATTTTAGAGTCTCCTTTGGTAGAAATCTCATTCTGCATTCCCCATGCCCTCTCTCACGCTGGGCCCTTGGAATTGTCCTAATTCTTCCCTTCCCTTACAGCGGTCCTGGTTGAAGGTTCCCTTCTCAAACTGTGCAACACATTTTCACTGCACAAATGTACACATCTCTCGTCATGAGACACATTACTAAAACATGTTTTTTGACAGAACTTGGAGTTTTCCTCCAAAATAAAAGATCAACTGGTTTCAGTCATAAAGGTACAAGGGTTTCTCTTGCAAGTGCCGCAGAAATTATCCATTTATATGCCAAATTATTGTTCAAAAACCTTTAAATATTATTGTATTTGGATTGTTCTACTACATGTTTTTATCAATACATCCATGCATATTCTGCATCATAAAGTTTGGGATTATTTTCATCTGTTTTATACAGTATGTTTCCAAAATAAAACTGCTGTTTTACAGTTTTGAGCATGTGATAGTTTATTGAAGTTGATTGTAAAGCCATTGCTGCCAGTCATTTGATTGTTAGCCTTTATCATGTACTGTTGATCTAAATGCAAACTAGGATCTAATTGAACATACAAGTGTGTATTTATACATGGTGCCAGGTACGACGGTGAAACAACATCGTGTCATCAACGTTGAGTAACTTTTCAAAATCAACACCTCATTCAGCGTTAATCCAAGGTCTGCAGAACGACCATAATTCACCCGTGATGCAGGTAAGACGGTGAAACAGCGTCACGATTTCAATTTTGATCCAATTTGCAAAATCGAGAGGTAATTCAACGTTGATTCAAGCATGGTACCTGATGTTGTTTCAACGTTGAATCAAGGTTGAAATGCCGGCTGGGTACATACATACATACATACAGTACAGACCAAAAGTTTGGAAACATTACCATTTTTTATGTTTTTGAAAGAAGTTTCTTCTGTTCATCAATCCTGCATTTATTTGATCAAAAATACAGAAAAAAACAGTAATATTGTGAAATATTATTATAACTTAAAATAATAGTTTTTTTATTTGAATATACTTTAAAAACTAATTTATTCCTGTGACGCAAAGCTGAATTTTCAGCATCATTACTCCAGCCTTCAGTGTCACATGTAACATCAGTCGATCACATGATCATTTAGAAATCATTCTAATATTCTGATTTATTATGAGTGTTGCAAACAGTTCTGCTGTCTAATATATTTGAATAAAAGGTTAAAAAGAACTGCATTTATTCAAAATAAAAAAGTTAAAATTCTAATATATATTCTAATATTTTCTTTACTATCACTTTATCAATTTAACACATCCTTGCTGAATAAAAGTATTGATTTTATTTAAAAAGAAAAAATTACTGACCCCAAATTACTGATCAGTAGCATATATTGTTATTACAAAATATTTATATTTTAAAAACACAGCTTTTTTTTGTACTTTTTATTCAAAGTATCCTAAAAAAAAAGTATCACATGTTCTGAAAAAATATTAAGCTTTGATAATTAATCATCATATTAGAATAAATTCTAAAGGATCATGTGATAACGATCCTAAAAATTCAGCTTTGCATCACAGAAATAAATGTATTTTCTGTATTTTTGATCAAATAAATGAGGCTTGATGACCAGAAGAAACTTCTTTCAAACACATTAAAAATAGTCATGTTTCCAAACTTTTGGTCTGTACTGTACATATACATGGCATCCACCAATCCTACAATGCGTCGCTGCTGCAGGTTAGGCTGCACTTCAGTCAAAATTAATTATTTTTACTAATAACACGTTACTGCCCAACACTACCCTTACGAAAAAATAACCATGGTTTTATTATAATAAAACTGTAGTAACCCATGGTTTTTTGGCGTGTTGACTGCCATTTGTAAAACCACAGATTTACTACAAATACCATGGTTAAACTATGGTTAATATAGCAAAACCATGGTTAATTTGTGGTTACCATGGTTTAACTACAGTAACCATGGTTTTTTGGTTTTATTTGTAGTAAAACCATGGTTAATTTTCGTAAGGGTAGACAAACTGACTCAAATGATTCGCGATCCCGCTATGAACTCGCGAACTGACTCAAATGAATCGCGATCCCGCTATGAACTCGCGAACTGACTCAAATGATTCACGAACCCGCTATGAACTCGCGAACTGACTTAAATGATTCGCGATCCCGCTATGAACTCGCGAACTGACTCAAATGATTCGCGATCCCGCTATGAACTCGCGAACTGACTCAAATGATTCGCGATCCCGCTATGAACTCGCGAACTGACTCAAATGATTCGCGATCCCGCTATGAACTCGCGAACTGACTCAAATGATTCGCGATCCCGCTATGAACACGCGAACTGACTCAAATGATTCGCGATCCCGCTATGAACTCGCGAACTGACTCAAATGATTCGCGATCCCGTTATGAACTCGCGAACTGACTCAAATGATTCGCGATCGCGCTATGAACTCGCGAACTGACTCAAATGATTCGCGATCCCGCTATGAACTCGCGAACTGAGTCAAATGATTCGCGATCCTGCTATGAACTCGCGAACTGACTCAAATGATTCGCGATCCCGCGAACTCCCGAACCGACTCAAATGATTCGCGATTGTCGTGTTTCTGTGAGTGAGGCGGAGCTCAGCTGCTGCTCGTTATAACTGACCACTCAGTCGGTCCCGAATTATTTAATATTTGCCTGTTTGTTTTTATTTTGAGCGAATTTGAGTCGTGACATGTCAAAGGAGAACAAAAGCTGTGAACACAAGAAGGGTCAGATGTGTTCTGCGAGGTCCTGCAAACATACTGGCAAAATGAGGTAAGAAAATCGCTATCTTTATTATCTTTTGAAAATAGTAAAGTATAACCAGAGTTTACAAATGGGTAGCATAAAGGACATGTAACCTGCAGAAGATAAATAAATACCCGTGTGTGTATTTTGCATTGCTTTATCACAGATGATCAAGTTAGATGCTCCCCAGCCGGCATTTCAACGTTGATTCAACGTTGAAACAACGTCAGGTACCATGGTTGAATCAACGCTGAAAAACCTTTCGATTTTGCAAATTGGATCAACGTTGAAATCACGACGTGGATTCACCGTTGAAATCGCGACGCTGTTTCACCGTCTTACCTTATGGGTGAATTAGGGTCGTGCTGCAGCCCTGGGATGAAAGCTGAATGAGGTGTTGATTTTGAAAAGTTAATCAGCGTTGATAACACGACGTTGTTTCCCCGTCGTACCTCGTATATAAATACACCTAGATCCTAGTTGGCATTTAGATCAACATGGTACAGGCAAGGCTAAAAATCTAATGACTGGCAGCAATGGCTTTACAAACAACTTCAATAAACTATCAAATGCTCACAACTGTAAAACAGTAGTTTTATTTTGGAAACATACTGTATAAAACAGATGAAAATAATCCCAAACTTTATGATGCAGAATATGCATGGAGGTAATGCTAAAAACAGGTAGTAGAACAATCCAAATACAATAATATTTAAAGGTTTTTGTAAAATAATTCGGCACAAAAATGCATATTTTTTTCAGCACTTACAAGACAAACCCTTGTACCTTTATGACTGAAACCAGTGGATCTTTTATTTTGGTGGAAACCTACAGTTTCTGTCAAAAACATGTTTTAGTAATGTGTCTCATGACGAGAGATGTGTACATTTGTGCAGTGAAAATGTGTTGCACAGTTTGAGAAGGGAACCTTCAACCAGGACCGCTGTAAGGGAAGGGAAGAATTAGGACAATTCCAAGGGCCCAGCGTGAGAGAGGGCATGGGGAATGCAGAATGAGATTTCTACCAAAGGAGACTCTAAAATGTTAGAACCAACAGCCTCGTGCGTATAGTGTGGTCGTGCTTCGGGTGATCCTTGAAAGAGTCCCAGCGCTAGGTCCATTCTGACGCCGTCCCCTCCACTCTCTCCCACTTGTGTACTTTCTGTACCGTCCTGTAGAAACATTTACATTTAATCAGTTAACAGACTTTGATATTGTCAAATATATTTAACTGAAAACTGAATGCAAAATAAATCACACAATATTTTCACTTTACAGTTCAGTAACAGTGGAGTTGGAAACAAAGTGGACAACACTATTCATTAAACATTTATTAAATGTATTCAGATGAAAATTTACAATATTAACAAATTATTCATAAGCAGTGTTTTCAGAGCCCCCAGTTACACTGTTTTAATCAGAACACTAACATTACAGTGTAGAAAAACAAGTCAAATCAAATGAAGTACATTTTTATTAAACGAAGTACAATCAAAACCTATCACAAAAGGTCAAAGCATCTCTAGCAGAAGTGACAGTGCAATGTAGCAGATGAACAATTTCTTACCCATGTTTCAAGAATAAACTGGATCCTCGATGACTCTACAAGGGGAAAGAAGAAATGGTTTACTGAAAAGTTCTTAAAAAGCAGGATTTCATTTTATACCATTTCTTTAAACCATTGGTTCTCAAACTTTCTATACCAAGTACCACTTCAGAAAATATTTGTTATTAAATATTAAGTTTCACCATAATGACCAACATTAAATTTCAGCAGCGTAGTAGGCCAAACTATTCAGCTACAGCTCTACCGTTAAAAAATGAGGCAGTTTTATTCTAATAAGAATATTTATTGTTGTCAGCCACTTTACCATAGTAAATACAGTTTGAACATTAACACTACACTGTGCTTACCTACAGGTAAAAGAAAACTTAGTTTAAATTAAAATGTATTAACATTAATATTTAAATATTATCATCGAGTCATCATCGAGTCATCGAGGATCCAGTTTATTCTTGAAACATTGGTAAGAAATTGTTCATCTGCTACATTGCACTGTCACTTCTGCTAGAGATGCTTTGACCTTTTGTGATAGGTTTTGATTGTACTTCGTTTAATAAAAATGTACTTCATTTGATTTGACTTGTTTTTCTACACTGTAATGTTAGTGTTCTGATTAAAACAGTGTAACTGGGGGCTCTGAAAACACTGCTTATGAATAATTTGTGAATTGTAAACTTTCATCTGAATACATTTAATAAATGTTTAATGAATAGTGTTGTCCACTTTGTTTCCAACTCCACTGTTACTGAACTGTAAAGTGAAAATATTGTGTGATTTATTTTGCATTCAGTTTTCAGTTAAATATATTTGACAATATCAAAGTTATTGTGAAACGTTGTGAACATGCCTAAACTCACTGGTTAAATCTTATGTGTCCTCCAGAAGTTTGCGCTCTGCAAGTGAACAACTCCTTGTGGTGCCATCCCAAAGAAGTTCACAATCACTCTCACGGATCTTTTCCTGGACTGTGTCCAGCTGCTGGAATGACATCTAGAAGCATCATTACTCCAGCCTTCAGTGTCACATATATCATCCAGTCTATCACATGATCATTTAGAAATCATTCTAATATTCTATATTAATGACTGACCCCAAATTACTGATCAGTAGTATATATTGTTATTACAAAATATTTATATTTTAAAAACACAGCTTTTTTTTTTTTACTTTTTATTCAAAGTATCCTAAAAAAAGTATCACATGTTCTGAAAAAATATTAAGCTTTGATAATCAATCATCATATTAGAATAAATTCTAAAGGATCATGTGATAATGATCCTAAAAATTCAACTTTGCATCACAGAAATAAATGACAATTTAAAGTATAATACATTTAAAAACAATTATTTTAAATTGTACCCAGACAGCACATGTACGTCTGGCCGACGTCGGCCCAATATCGAAACGTCGGCCTCTATACCTAAAACATCTATAAAACATCGGCCTGGCGGAGGCCGATATAATTTGGTCAGTGCTCTGTTCTCCAGCTCATCAATCGTCGGCCCTGAGTTGGTTCACGACCGCGGGCCGATGCCGCGCTTCTCTGTGTGCGCGTGCCCAGTATTCGTCTCTTTTAGCCACCCAGAGAGAGAGAAGAGGATAATCCCAGCGACATCTGTGGCTCTGAGGTAACGTTACGATTTCACTTCAGCTCAATTAGACAAAAAATACTACTTTGTTAATTCTGTGACACTGAAAAAGTACTAGTAAGGCACACGGTGTGTTTTATACAGTCTATGGGCAGCTGAAGAGTCTGGCTCATTTTCAAATAATGTTACCGTTAACTTTTTGAGCCAACGGTCACGGTAGCGATTTTTTTTAACATTAATGTTTACGCCTTAATGCGTTTTCAGAAGTTTCTCGGAGGGAAAATGTAAAAGCGGGTTATTAAAGAGAAGTCCTGACTGCTTTTTCACCGTGTTTTTCACTCTTTTACAGGCTTTCAGAAATAATCCGGTGAAATAATATGGTGAGCTATTGTTGCTGTTGCTTCTGAACTACAAAATGATTTTTTAATTTATTATTGAATGAGAATGTACATTATAAATGTAATGTTTTAACTCGAGATGTTTGTTTGTGTAAATGCTGTGTGTGCGGTGAGTTCTGCGCGAGCGGGGAGCAGAGTTGCCATGGAAACGGGGCATCAACACAAAAACCGTTACTGGCAAGCAGTAATCTCCGTCTCTCGCTGCAGTTTACACTGTTTTGGGTAAGTTTAGTCGCTAAAATCACACAAATATTACATACAAATGTTCCTGACACGTTTCTTGCTTGTTATTGACATGTTTCAATTAAATTTATTTTATAGAAACGGTTTAGTTTCTTCGAAAAAGTCCGTTAGCATCTTAGCAGTTTTCGGGTAGGCTAACTATATAGATTGAGCTCTTGTTGATGAAACTCTGGGCTTTAAATCAAATCTTCGTGTGTGTATGAGATATTTTGATGGCACTTTGAAAGTTTTGCTGGTGATTTTTCAGTATGTTATTGGAAAAGGCTGATTTACTGAATCGATGACGTCACTTACAGTGAGAGTGTAATCGGCTGAAATCAAGTTCACATTAGTTTCGATATTTCATGATAAACAGATATTAATACAAATTGTTCTATGATTTCAGGAGGACAGAAAGAAACTCTACAGAACAGAAGTGAAGCTCCAAGATTTCAACATTTATGAAGGGAGATTCTGACTTAGAAATACAGGTGACCTGAAGAAGCTCATGAAAAACATGAATATGCCTTTTCAGAATACATTTCACCAATTTTAAGAAGTCCCTGACATCATAACGTAAGTCACACTCAACCTAAAACTAAAAATATAGATTGTGTTATTTTAAGATTATATTTTTAGTAGTAGAATATGTATATTACATATTATTATAATTGTTATATATTATTCTGTCTTTTATCCCCATTTCACCTCTACTCTAGCTTGTTTCCTTCTAATGAACCTGGAACTGCAGAGTAAATATTGTTGACTCTGTGTCAGATTGCTTGTTTTGTTCCTAGACTCTTCAGTGATGACGATCAGAGTCTGAGTGAACCTGCTGTCAGACAGTGAGTACAGTGGGGTTTCAGTCAGGGCCTTCAGTAAACAACTGTTAGATACCTGTACACATCTTACACATCTCTGTTACAGCTAACGCAGCCGTATGTGTAAAGGTGCGGTCACACTAGCCTTTGAACGTGCAAAATTATTTCGGACGCCGCTGCGAATATGGGCAGGAGCAAGATATAACGGTTTCCCCTTATCACAACATGGGTTAATCTGTGCTTTTACTGTGTCTTTGGCGATGGCGTCGAAAGCGTCTTATTATATTGCACTCTGTCTCTCTCTCTCTCTATAAATAAATACACTAAACAAAAAAATATAGAACGTGTCCTCATTCAAATGTGCCATCTGTTCCTGTTTCCATTGACACTGCGAACCATGCAGCTTCTTTTTTAATTATCTTTTAAATATGTATTATATAAAATAGGATGCTGCGCTACGGCTAAAATTAGCACTTAATTTTTTAATTTCTGTACAGAGAGGTCACGCAGTGACGTATCATTCATCTACTGGTCCCACGACTTCACGTGATGCGAATTCGCAGGTCAAAGTTCACCAAACTTGAACTTTCGAATGCAGCGAAAATTTTCGCATGAGCCTGGGTTTCCGGTCTGACGCATTCGCATGCGTATGAATGGAAGTCAGTGGAACGAAAAGTGCAGTGTGACCGCCCCTTAATGCACATATTATGCCCCACACAGGCTCTCAACAACAATGACGGGGCTGATCAACAACTTCAGCAGTAGGCTAGATTAGTGTGGGTTAAAGGGAAAATTTGCTGTTAATTTACTTTCCCTCAGGTCTTCCCAGGTGTGGGTGACTTTTTGGTAACAATTTATAATAAAGTTCAGTTGTAAGTCACTTTTAAGTGAGTAGTTAATGATGAACTAATCATTTACAAAACATTCATAAGCGCCTAATAAGTGATATACTAATAATTTGTGTACTTTTTGTAAATTCATTTTAAAAGTCATTTACAAGTAATAAGATTATGATTAACTAATTATTTACAAAACATGACTGTGTTCATAGAAATAAATGTTAATATTTTTATCTATGTTCTGTAGATTAAGTTATAAATAATTTACAAGTGACATGACTATACATTCACTAATGATTAAGTAATATGATATGATTTACACATCTTTCATAAGCAATCTTAAAAAACAAATCACGAAAAAAATTAAACAGATCCTTAATTTTTAATAGTTACTATTTAATATATTATGAATCACTTATAAATCATTGAAATGTCAACATTGTACTATTATCTCAATAAACAGTATAAATCATTTACAAAGCTTTCTGCACCCCCTAATCTATAAAGTGTAAACTACTCATCAGTTGTAAATGTTTTACAAACTTTGTGGTTTCCAGTTGTGTGTGTGTGTGTGTGTGTGTGTGTATGTATATGTATATGTATATACACACACACACACAAAATCAACCAACCTGTAACCGGAAAGTTTACATTTACAACTGATGAGTAGTTTACACTTTAGATTGTGGGTGCAGAAAGCTTTGTAAGTTATTTATAACTTAATCTACAGAACATAGATAAAAATATTAACATCACTTATTAATCATCTATGAACACATAGTCATGTTTTGTAAATGATTAGTTTACCATTAGCTAATTACTTTTATTACATGGCTCTGTGGGTACTTGATTCTGATTGGTCAGTTGCGACATTCCGATGCATGTTGTCCCTGGATAAAAACCTGTAAAATGTAATAACACAGGCTCATCCGGGTAACAGTAGTTGGTGCTGTACTCTTGCTTGAACTATTTTTTTTATTGGTGGAAGCTGTGCATTTGTTTAGCTAATAAATTATAAAAACTGTGTACAACAGTTGTGTACAATTGTTTAATTATGTCATCCTGGTTAGGGTTGGCCTGATTGACGATGCCACCGTCCATCGCCGATGGCTGATAGACATCACGATGCTGCGCCGGAAACAGCGTCATCAGCTCCAGTATCTCGCCCGTGCATCTGTTGTCATGCGACAGAGAAGTCACGTTCTATAGACAGTTTCTATAGACAGTTGTGAACGTGCTGACAGCTGGTTGCCCAGGCTACGGATTAAAGGTAATACTGTTGTAAGTAGTGTTCATTTTCTCCTAAATACCGATCATTTCGCTTCATTAGACCTCAATGTATCACCAGTAGCCACCGGTATTGATTTGGTCTTTTTTTTTGTCTGGACATCCACACAGCACCACAGTATTATCAACTAGAGATCGACCGATAGTGGATTTTACCAATACTGATAGCTAGTTTGGACCACACTGGCCGATACCGATTTATAAACCAATAGTTTTTAAAATGAATACTGAACAAAATGGATACTGAACAAGAGCAGCGGTCTGCGGTCGCGCTGTGGGTTCCCGGGTTTGTGTCCATTCTCGGACCATTCCATGTATTTCAACTGTAGAAAAGGTTGTTCCGAGCCGAAACTGACTTCTTTCATATTTGTCGACCAATATACAGAAAACTACATCAGTATATCATCATAAACACAAACGTTTTTGTCTTACATGAATGTAAACAGATGAGAAAGAAAACACACACGTACAGTATTTTGGTTTAAAGAGACAACAGCCTAATAAACGCGCTGTCTGTCATTAATGTTAATCAAAGAACAAAAGAAAATCATTCACTGATCTCGACTGAATATATTTAATAACTTTAATTGATTAATCTTTATTTTATTTATAAAAAGAAAACTATGCAGTGTTTTTAAACTTTTAATTACAGTTTCTGTACCTGAAATTTTGTTTAGTTGTATTTAGGATATTGCTAATTGATTTGTTTGTTCATGTCTTACTATTGACTGGTTACTTGTCTTTAACACTTTAATATTTTTATTAATTAATTGTTTTTGCTATGGTATTTTTTTTTTTAAGCACAGGCAAAATTCCTCTTGCAGTGTTTTGTAAGCTGCTGATTTTTACTCGTGTTATTCAGCTGCAACAGAATGCTTTGTAAAAAGACAGAAACATGTTTGACATCTAAATGTTTGACTTAATTTTTTTATATTGGATTTTTTATCTTATTAAAGTATCTTATTAAAATAAAATTCAAACGATACCCAACCCTACACACCAGACAAGTCACATTTTATTTGCTGCTATTTTAGAACAGTGCATGATTATCTAATCATGTGCAGCGTCTTTGAGAAGTGACAGTTATCACACACACCGGATGCGTCACATTCAATTCAAGCAGCGGTCTAAAACTGTTTATTTAATCACCAAACGGACATACGTTTGCTTCAGGAATGAACTATGTGGCATATGTGTTTAAAGTTCAGTGTTAAAAAAAAAAAAGAGCAAACGTAAAGAAAACACGCAATCTTATTACAGCTTTCTATATGAAGCATACAGACTGTATTAGAGCCACAGAAAGACCAACGTTTTGCTGTAAAATGCACAATACATAATTTATAGCCTAGGGTGAAGTCATTATGTAAATTTACAATGATTTGAGATTAATATAATGTTATTTAATAGAAAACTATGTGAGCGGCTGCATTTAAACTCGCGTTTGAAGTTTCCCACTCTGTGCAGCGCACAGTGTCACATGGCAAAACAAACGCAACACGGAAAAATATCTCCATGGATTTTGCAGATAACCGATAGTTCTGCAAATCAACTATCGGTGCCGATTAACCAGCAAAACCAATGAATCGGTCGACCTCTGTTATAACAATGTGCATGATACAATACTCATCAAATAATAAAGAACTCTTTTCATGTCCCTTGACTCAGATTAAAAAGTAATCACGGCCAACAAAATAACTTGTGCTTGGTGTTAACTGTTAGCCACTCATAGCACTCGTAGTTGCAATCTTTGAAATGGTGCATACAAATGTTGCTGGCCTTCAGTTTAGGTGTAGGTCTTCCTTTCTCAGTTATTCTCTTTTTTTCTGCAAAATAGCACCTTAAAAAAAGCATTTTAGTAGATTGGCAACCAGGTCTGTAGGCTGTATTTTCTTTTCATTGAATTTCACTTTCGTACTTTGGAAATCCCTGACTAAAAGGGCAGTCTAACGCTGGGGGTAGCACTGGGCACGTCTCTAGACACAGAGGGTGTGCTGTCATTGAATGTCAAAATTTGATTGGCTGATGATTCTGTCACTAATGCTTGTAACAAATCAGATGTGACTTCTTTCATCAAAAGGGGAGCACAAGCTGTAGTGCTGGCCATAGACTTTTTGTAATGTAGGATATTCCAGGTCACCTCAACTAAACTAATCACAAGCAATTTGTGAACATTACACAAATGTAAATGATAACTAAATAGTCTTTAAAAGCTTTTTTCACACAGTTTTGTTTTTTATAGGGCCAGCAGAGCCCTGCTCACCCTGACGGCCCACCGCTGCTGTCAGACAATATCTCCAAGATGCTATAAACTGCAGGACCAGTAAGGACAATCTTGAACATGCACAACTGTTTCATAAGTTTGGGAAGGTATGTTTTTTTGTGTTTTTGAAAGTCTTTTATGGCAACCACAGTTTAATATATGAAATGAATACAGTTCACTACAATTTAAAATAAGTTTTCTATTTGAATATATTTAGAGAAGTAATTCATTCCTGTGATGGTAAAGCTGTATTTTGAGCATCATTACTCCTGTCTTCAGTGTCACATGATCTTCAGAAATCATTCTTATATTCTGATTTGCTTCTGAAGAAACATTTCTGACTATTATCAGTGTTGAAAACAGCTGTGTTCCTTCACTTTTTCAGGATTCTCTGATGAATAAAGTTTTAAAACAGTACAGTGTTTGAAACAGAAATGTCTGTTTTAACTTTTGATAATTGATAAGACAGTGATAATAATTAAAAATGTTTATTGAGCAGCAAATCAGAATGATTTCTGAAGGATCATGTGACACTGAAGACTGGAGTAATAAAAATTGGTAACACTTTAGAATAAGGTTCCATTAGTTAATGTTAGTTAATGTATTAATTAACATGAACAAACAATGAATAATACATTTATTACTGTATTTATTCACCTTCGTTAATGTTAGTTAATGAAAATACAGTTATTCATTGTTAGTTCATGGTAATTCACAGTGCATTAACTAATGTTAACAAGCACAACTTTTGAGTTAAATAATGCATTAGTAAATGTTGAAATTAACATGAACTAAGACTTATAAATGCTGTAGAAGGATTGTTCTTGCTTAGTTCATGTTAACGAAAGTAGTTAACTAACATTAACTAATGGAACCTTATTCTAAAGTGTTACCTAAAAATTAGCTTAGATCACAGAAATAAATTACATTTCACAATATATTCACGTAGAAAACTGTTGTGTTAAATTGTAATATTTCACAATATTACAGTTGTTTTACTTGCTTTTGATCAAATAAAGGCAGCCTTGGTGAGCAGAAGAGATTTTTCTCCAAGAAGTAAAAAAAAAAATCGTACTGACCCCAAACTTTTAACGGTAGTATAAATTACAAATATAATGTTCCACCTACTGAAATGTGTATTCCATTCTAAAGAGATGCCTGTTCCACAAATATTACATTTACAGGGATCACGTGAAACACTTCATCAATAAACTGATTTTTGAGAGCATTAGTGGCAGTGTGTCGATTTTTGTTTATTGATTGGTGAATTGGAAGTGGATGTGTGTTTATTAAACCTACTTGTGATTAAATCAGATATATATATATAGCAAAATAAGCTCAAATTGAGGCAGCAGTATCTATGGTCCATGGCCTGTAGTGAGGTCACTAAATTCTAATACCAAGAATTTATCAAAGTCCACTAAAGGAAGCAAAACCTATTGGTATTTTACTTTGAAAATAGCCTTCCAAATAATATTTGGGGATCGGACACACTTTTTTTGTTGTTGTTTAAATTAAATTAAAATACATAGTTTAGTATTCACACAACACCTCTAATAACCATGCACTCCAGTTATATGTGATTAAATAAATAATATTTTGTCTGAAATAATATGAACAGCAGCAGCTATTCTAAACTTTCTCCTTTTTATTTCCTGTCTCTATCTCAGGATGTCAATCCCAAGGTTTCTAGAGATTACAGCAGCTCCAGACTGAATCCAAACTCACTTTTGAAGACTTCAGATGACGCCAACGCTCACAAAGACTACAGACGACGACAACTGTACATGAACACACAAGATCTTATCCTTATTTTGCCTATAAGGGTAAATTTGATGATTTTCAAACTGCTTTATTGTAACGTCTCTTATATCTGTAAATGAACAATATTTACTCTCTGAGTTATGTGGACCTACATGTCCCCTTTTATTTGTAAGCATCACTTTAAAAATGTTGAAAGATAATGTTAATGTTCACTGAATACAAAACTAGAGGCTTGTTTAGTAAGATTTTATCAGAAAATATTTTTGCACTTTTATCATGCAATTTAAAACATTTTAATTGCTTAATTAGTATTGTTTGCCTGGTTTTATTTTGTGTTTATGTAACTCTTTTTAAAAAGTTCTTGGCATAAAGTTAGCATGCGATGCTGACAGCACTGAACACATGACTTTTTATTATGAACTAGATGGTCTTCCCAGTGAGTCTCAGTCATCTCTGGCTTTTTAAACTGTAACCTTGAAACATGCATTTCCTGTAAACCTACTTTGAAATAAGTATTGTCAAAAGGTGCTATACTCATACAACATTTAACCATGCAAGTACTGTAGTAATGGTTCTTTTTGTTTTTACTATGGGTTTACTGCAAAAGCTGTAGTAAAATCATGGTTAATGTTCAAAAGACTACAAATAATCCCGAATTATCCACTTTTGATCTGGTAAATGTTATTGTATTTGTACATGTAATATGAAATAAATGAAAATATTAATAAAGTTGCATCTGTTCTTGAGAGTGGTGTGTATTGTTTTATTATAAAGCGGGATGTATCGTCCCAGCATCGGCCGGAGAGCATTTCCGATCAGAGGCCGATGTCGCCGAGACATCTTGCCTATTAGCAAACGCTCCCTGAGCGATATCGTCCCGATGGAATTTTGTAGGTCGGCTCGACATCGGCATAACGTATGTGTGCTGTCTGGGTAATAATACATCACAATATTGGTTGCTCTGAAAACACTGCTTATGAATAATTTGTGAATTGTAAACTTTCATCTGAATACATTTAATAAATGTTTAATGAATAGTGTTGTCCACTTTGTTTCCAACTCCACTGTTACTGAACTGTAAAGTGAAAATATTGTGTGATTTATTTTGCATTCAGTTTTCAGTTAAATATATTTGACAATATCAAAGTCTGTTAAATGATTAAATGTAAATGTTTCTACGGGACGGTACAGAAAGTACACAAGTGGGAGAGAGTGGAGGGGACGGCGTCAGAATGGACCTAGCGCTGGGACTCTTTCAAGGATCACCCGAAGCACGACCACACTATACGCACGAGGCTGTTGGTTCTAACATTTTAGAGTCTCCTTTGGTAGAAATCTCATTCTGCATTCCCCATGCCCTCTCTCACGCTGGGCCCTTGGAATTGTCCTAATTCTTCCCTTCCCTTACAGCGGTCCTGGTTGAAGGTTCCCTTCTCAAACTGTGCAACACATTTTCACTGCACAAATGTACACATCTCTCGTCATGAGACACATTACTAAAACATGTTTTTTGACAGAAACTGGAGTTTTCCTCCAAAATAAAAGATCAACTGGTTTCAGTCATAAAGGTACAAGGGTTTCTGTTGCAAGTGCCGCAGAAATTATCCATTTATATGCCAAATTATTTTACAAAAACCTTTAAATATTATTGTATTTGGATTGTTCTACTACATGTTTTTAACAATACATCCATGCATATTCTGCATCATAAAGTTTGGGATTATTTTCATCTGTTTTATACAGTATGTTTCCAAAATAAAACTGCTGTTTTACAGTTTTGAGCATGTGATAGTTTATTGAAGTTGATTGTAAAGCCATTGCTGCCAGTCATTTGATTGTTAGCCTTTATCATGTACTGTTGATCTAAATGCAAACTAGGATCTAATTGAACATACAAGTGTGTATTTATACATGGTGCCAGGTACGACGGTGAAACAACATCGTGTCATCAACGTTGAGTAACTTTTCAAAATCAACACCTCATTCAGCGTTAATCCAAGGTCTGCAGAACGACCATAATTCACCCGTGATGCAGGTAAGACGGTGAAACAGCGTCGCAATTTCAATTTTGATCCAATTTGCAAAATCGAGAGGTAATTCAACGTTGATTCAAGCATGGTACCTGATGTTGTTTCAACGTTGAATCAAGGTTGAAATGCCGGCTGGGTACATACATACATACATACAGTACAGACCAAAAGTTTGGAAACATTACCATTTTTAATGTTTTTGAAAGAAGTTTCTTCTGTTCATCAATCCTGCATTTATTTGATCAAAAATACAGAAAAAACAGTAATATTGTGAAATATTATTATAACTTAAAATAATAGTTTTTTATTTGAATATACTTTAAAAAATAATTTATTCCTGTGACGCAAAGCTGAATTTTCAGCATCATTACTCCAGCCTTCAGTGTCACATGTAACATCAGTCTATCACATGATCATTTAGAAATCATTCTAATATTCTGATTTATTATGAGTGTTGGAAACAGTTCTGCTGTCTAATATATTTGAATAAAAGGTTAAAAAGAACTGCATTTATTCAAAATAAAAAGTTAAAATTCTAATATATATTCTAATAATATATTTTCTTTACTATCACTTTATCAATTTAACACATCCTTGCTGAATAAAAGTATTGATTTTATTTAAAAAGAAAAAATTACTGACCCCAAATTACTGATCAGTAGTATATATTGTTATTACAAAATATTTATATTTTAAAAACATAGCTTTTTTTTGTACTTTTTATTCAAAGTATCCTAAAAAAAAAGTATCACATGTTCTGAAATATTAAGCTTTGATAATCAATCATCATATTACAATAAATTCTAAAGGATCGTGTGATAATGATCCTAAAAATTCAGCTTTGCATCACAGAAATAAATAACAATTTAAAGTATAATAAATGTAAAAAAATTATTTAAAATTGTAATAATACCTCACAATATTAAATTTTTTCTGTATTTTTGATCAAATAAATGAGGCTTGATGACCAGAATAAACTTCTTTCAAACACATTAAAAAATAGTAATGTTTCCAAACTTTTGGTCTGTACTATATACAAAAATATGGCATCCACCAATCCTACAACGCCTCGCTGCTGCAAGTTAGGCTGCACTTCAGTCAAAATTAATAATTTTTTTACTAATAACACATTACTGCCCAACACTGGACAAACTGACTCACATGATTCGCGATCCCGCTATGAACTCTCGAACCGACTCAAATGATTCGCGATCCCGCTATGAACTTGCGAACTGAGTCAAATATGATTCGCGATCCCGCTATGAACTCTCGAACCGACCCAAATGATTCGCGATCCCGCTATGAACTCGCGAACTGAGTCAAATATGATTCGCCATCCCGCTATGAACTCTCGAACCGACTCAAATGATTCGCGATCCCGCTATGAACTCCCGAACTGAGTCAAATATGATTCGCGATCCCGCTATGAACTCTCGAACCGACTCAAATGATTCGCGATCCCACTATGAACTCTCGAACCGACTCAAATGATTCGCGATCCCGCTATGAACTCGCGAACTGAGTCAAATATGATTCGCCATCCCGCTATGAACTCTCGAACCGACTCAAATGATTCGCGATCCCGCTATGAACTCCCGAACTGAGTCAAATATGATTCGCGATCCCGCTATGAACTCTCGAACCGACTCAAATGATTCGCGATCCCACTATGAACTCTCGAACCGACTCAAATGATTCGCGATCCCGCTATGAACTCCCGAACTGAGTGAAATGATTCGCGATCCCGCTATGAACTCTCGAACCGACTCAAATGATTCGCGATCCCGCTATGAACTCGCGAACCGAGTCAAATGATTCGCGATCCCGCTACGAACTCGCGAACCGACTCAAATGATTCGCGATCCCGCTATGAACTCCCGAACTGACTCAAATGATTCGCGATCCCGCGAACTCCCGAACCGACTCAAATGATTCGCGATTGTCGTGTTTCTGTGAGTGAGGCGGAGCTCAGCTGCTGCTCGTTATAACTGACCACTCAGTCGGTCCCGAATTATTTAATATTTGCCTGTTCATTTTTTTTTTTGAGCGAATTTGAGTCGTGACATGTCAAAGGAGAACAAAAGCTGTGAACACAAGAAGGATCAGATGTGTTCTGCGAGGTCCTGCAAACATACTGGCAAAATGAGGTGAGAAAATCGCTATCTTTATTATCTTTTGAAAATAGTAAAGTATAACCAGAGTTTACAAATGGGTAGCATAAAGGACATAACCTGCAGAAGATAAAGAAATACCCGTGTGTGTATTTTGCATTGCTTTATCACAGATGATCAAGTTAGATGCTCACCTACTGTCTTGCTGGAAAGTTATGCGTTAATGTCTGTCTTTTAGAGATTTTTCCACATTTTCCTGATATGAATCCCATGCATTAGGTGTGTTATATATTTTTTTATTTCTAATAATAGTTTCAAAGTGTTTTCTGAAACTATTGTGTTATTCTTTGGTATTACTCAATACAAATGTTATTCTATGTTATTTACTTAATATGGTATTATCTTATAATATTATGGATAACTATGACAGAAAGCAATATACTGATCAATATGCTGAGTTATTCCCAAATACTGGTTGTCAGGAAAAGGGTCAGGTGTATAAAAGCCCTCCCATAGGGCAGTACTAGTAGTGTTGAACAGGATTGGACATAAAAGACCTCCCACTGGCAGATCCTGGTAATATTCCACTAAGTTGTATCTGTGAACTAAACTGACCTCTGTAATGCACCTGTGAACTAAAATAACCCTGAGAACTTTGGGTGATTTCCAAGTGTTGACATCAGTGGTAAACAGACTTGGAGGGATGTCTCACGTGACCATAGCCAACCAATAGGGAGAGATTGTTTAATTGTTGATTTGGCCGAATTCCATCATTAAGCGATAAGGGGTGGCAAACTTGGCGGGCAATGCCAATTAAAAACCGGAACTACCAAATAAGGTATAGAGATAGAGGAATAAAATGAGTGCATGGACCGACAGAAGATTCAGATGCGGCGGCCGTCATCTCGGCTTTGTTGTTTTGAGCAATAAAGTCTAGATTCTGACACCTGGAACCCCGTCTCCTTAGCCTTATTTATTTGACTGAAGAAATTCATCATCAGCCCTAAGACACGACAAAAGCAATTATTATACCAGCAAACTCAAAATTGGAGTAAAAATGAACGAACTAGTCTATAAATACTTTTTTATTGTAAGCTTGGATTATTATATTATTATATAGCCTAGTGTTTATTTACCGATAGACAGTCAAGAAGACAAATTAAATCAAAATTTTATTTATAACAGGGTTTTATTTATAAAATGATAACAAACCACAGATCCTCAACAAACAGTAACAAAAACACAGTGACAGAAATGTCAGAAATAGCGCATGGGTCTGTCACGTGATTAAGGAACGAGTCAAACTCGACCCGAAAGACTCATGAGATGAACTAATCAATTCTCTTTCCGGCTCGAGACCGCGTTGGTTTTGCGTATGGGTCTGTCACGTGATTAAGGAATGACTTAAACCCGAAGACTTCTTGTCAGATAAGAGGTGAGGTGAGCTAATCACAGACTGAAGACCCAGGTAAAGAATGAATATTTTTTTCTTTATCTTATAGCATTTTAGTTTTGTATTGTTTGTAGTGTGATCAACGTTTGCGTAAGTACTAGATGTGTTGGGGAGGTAGCACTTAATATTTTAATAACATTTTGCTAAAATGAACGAAATGACTCGAAAAAAGATTCGTTCATTTTGCTGAACGAGACTCAAAAGTCAGAGTCGGTAAAATGATCCGAACTTCCCATCACTACTTCAGTGTCACATGTAACATCAGTCGATCACATGATCATTTAGAAATCATTCTAATATTCTGATTTATTATGAGTGTTGGAAACAGTTCTGCTGTCTAATATATTTGAATAAAAGGTTAAAAAGAACTGAACTTTATTCAAAATAAAAAAGTTAAAATTCTAATATATATTCTAATAATATATTTTCTTTACTATCACTTTATCAATTTAACACATCCTTGCTGAATAAAAGTATTGATTTTATTTAAAAAGAAAAAATTACTGACCCCAAATTACTGATCAGTAGCATATATTGTTATTACAAAATATTTATATTTTAAAAACATAGCTTTTTTTTTTTTACTTTTTATTCAAAAGTATCCTACAAAAAGTATCACATGTTCTGAAAAAATATTAAGCTTTGATAATCAATCATCATATTAGAATAAATTCTAAAGGATCATGTGATAACGATCCTAAAAATTCAGCTTTGCATCACAGAAATAAATGACAATTTAAAGTATAATAAATTTAAAAACAATTATTTTAAATTGTAATAATATATCACAATATTACATTTTTTTTCTGTATTTTTGATCAAATAAATGAGGCTTGATGACCAGAAGAAACTTCTTTCAAACACATTAAAAAATAGTAATGTTTCCAAACTTTTGGTCTGTACTGTACATATACATTTATATGGCATCCACCAATCCTACAATGCGTCGCTGCTGCAGGTTAGGCTGCACTTCAGTCAAAATTAATTAATTTTACTAATAACACGTTACTGCCCAACACTAGACAAACTGACTCAAATGATTCGCGATCCCGCTATGAACTCGCGAACTGACTCAAATGATTCGCGATCCCGCTATGAACTCGCGAACTGACTCAAATGATTCGCGATCCCGCTATGAACTCGCGAACTGACTCAAATGATTCGCGATCCCGCTATGAACTCGCGAACTGACTCAAATGATTTGCGATCCCGATATGAACTCCCGAACGGAGTCAAATATGATTCGCGATCCCGCTACTATCTAAATTCAATTTGTTGGGGGAAAAAGTGTTTTACTGACTTTGGGTGAGGTGTTCCGTTACATTATTTATTATGAAAATGGAATCTTTAAAATAACAAGTAATTTTAATGTTGTTACCGATGGTTCTTTAAAATGAGTGACATATAGAATACGACTCTTTGACGAATTGACAAAAGGAAAATTATACACATCAGAATTATTTTAACTTATGTCTCGTAAATTTATGCTTACAGATGCATCAGTCAGTAGTCTTGGCAGGTGTAAAGCACCTGATACCAAAGTGCACATCTTGTTGCATATTGTATCATTGCCCCTTGTGCCCTACACTGAAGCCAATGATTAAAAAGAGAGTCCAGGCTCACTGGGAAGTCCATTTAAAAAATGCGATCATATTCCAAGGTAAGATTAGTGTATTTTAAAATTATTACAATTTGTCTTTTTGAAGCACTTCAAAAAGGTTCTATATGTATGAGAAGACCATTCAAAACATTTCAAACTTACTCTTGTACACACTATCAAACACTCTTTCATGCACCACTATGATTAATGTCTCTCAAACAGAATCAAAGCTTTCACATGCACACTACCAAACTCATTCAGTCCGTGTATCATCTGATCATTGTGTTTTTCGTTATGTTTTTTATATTCAATGTATGTATTCATTTTACTTCTAAACACAAAATGAAACTGAATTCTTTTTTTTCTTTTTTTTTTTGAGAAAATGAAAGGACTTTCAGTATAAAATTTGTACATAATGCACGGACTGAATAAGTTTGGTAGTGTGTGCGAGAGTTTGATAGAGCATGTGTGAAATTAGCTTTGATAATGTGTGATCTAGTATACTTGCGAATGAGAGAAAGATTGATAGCATGTATGAGAGTAAAGTATGAAATATGTCTCATATACTAACAGAAGTTTGGGCTATTTAATCTTTGTCGGATCTAACTGTTCTGTTTAAATTGTATTTTTTATTGTTTATAAATTCTAGATAAAAGATTATGCAGATGCCATTTGGCCTGCAGAACAGAGGCCCATTTCCATTGCCCTACTTGCAGTAAAACTGTTCTTAGGAGAAATGCAATGGAGACTCACCTGCAGAAGTGCTTGCCATCATATGTACAATCTCAACCTCCTTCATGCCCAGTGGTTCCAAAGTCTTCAGTTAGTATACTATCTCCACAATCCTACCTAACTGCACCCGCTCTGGCTTCGTGCACGTCCTCACCTGTTCCAGGATCTGCATCGGCTCTGTGTAAATCCACACCGACACCGACTCCGTGCACGTCCTCACCTGATCCAGGATCTGAATCGGCTCTGTGTAAATCCACACCGACACCGACTCCGTGCACGTCCTCACCTGATCCAGGATCTGCATCAGCTCTGTGTAAATCCACACCGACACCGACTCCGTGCACGTCCTCACCTGATCCAGGATCTGAATCGGCTCTGTGTAAATCCACACCGACACCGACTCCGTGCACGTCCTCACCTGTTCCAGGATCTGCATCGGCTCTGTGTAAATCCACACCGGCACCGACTCCGTGTACGTCCTCACCTGTTCCAGGATCTGCATCGGCTCTGTGTAAATCCACACCGGCACCGACTCCGTGCACGTCCTCACCTGTTCCAGGATCTGCATCGGCTCTGTGTAAATCCACACCTGCACCGACTCCGTGCACGTCCTCACCTGTTCCAGGATCTGCATCGGCTCTGTGTAAATCCACACCGACACCGACTCAGTGCACGTCCTCACCTGTTCCAGGATCTGCATCGGCTCTGTGTAAATCCACCAATGCACCGACTCAGTGCAAATACTCACCTTCTCAGTCTTCATTTACTGCCTCTAATAATCAAAAAAGGACTAGTTGCCCACACTTTTCAGTGATTATGCTGAAGAAGAACTTGAACATGCACATTCAAAGGAAACACACTGACCACTCAAAAGATATAAGAATGCAATCACATCTGTCTAGTGTGTGTGTTGACTGATCAAATGGAGTGTCAGCTGTTCAGAGGAGTGGCCATGGTTTTTCTGTACCTGTGCATGTTCAAATGAGACTTTGGGCAAACATCATCAAGTTAGGTGTGTGTTACAAGAGTGCTGGCAATACCAGCAGCTTGCTTACAGGAGTGGACACACTTTTAGTCTATGTGAACACCTCCGTTCACTGGACTATTGTTGTGATGCAGTGTTTGAGGAGCTCTTGGATTCTAGTGTTCTTGATGAGATGATTAAGCTCAAATTCTTCGGAGAAGCCAAGAAGGCAGTCTGTCTGAAGAGACAGAAAGTAGCACAGACAACACATGTTCCATTTTCGGTGTTCGTTGCATTGGGTGACTCTCAAAAGCAGATTACTCTGTCTGTACATGAGCCCATGATCCATCACTTCAGTCGTCTTGGGAGAGTTATGGTTACTTATAATTCAACTGCCAGAACTTGGCACTGCCCGTGTGCAAAGCCCCGGATGTCCTGCCCTCACAAAAACATTGCCAAATGGCACTTGTTTCAGACAAATAAAGAGTTATTTGCATCAGAGAAACCATCTGAAGCAACGGTCTCCTCAGTTCAATGGAGGGACTGAGAGCTCTCGGACTAAATCTAAAATATCTTAAACTGTGTTCAGAAGATGAACGGAGGTCTTACGGGTTTGGAACGACACGAGGGTGAGTCATTAATGACATAATTTTAATATTTGGGTGAACTAACCCTTTAAGGCATGTGATTCCACTCTGCGACCATCTTTGAAACACCTCTCGGCATGCAACCGCAACTCCTGTCTCTTTGAATAAGGAAACTCTATTGAATAAGAAAATTGCCCATAATTGTTCGCCAAGCTTACAATTTTATTTGAAATCGGAAAACAACAGTTTCTTTTGACAATGTTGTTTCTTTGTTCATGGCGTTAAAAAAGCTTACTTTTTATGCACAGTCCTAATCGTTTCCCCTCAGGCCGAACAAAAAATCCATTTGTTGTGGAGCCGAGTTATGAACAGTGGGCTCCATGGATTGGAAAAAATACAAGGATTGGTAACACAGTACTCAACACGGAGTATGAGAAAGTTGTCTCCTCAAAAGTTACGTCGCCTGAAGCACAGGTTCTCAGTGTGTCCGAGGATCGTCTTGTGGATGAGTTGATGAAACAGAAGGTTAAAATATTGAAGAACTTTTTTAATTTCCATTTAAGCCAATAGAATTTGTTTGATCATGAACCATTTACATAATAGGTTGGCGTTGTCAGAAAGCTGTGTAAGGCCTGTAATGTGGACTCCAAGGGATCTCGCATGGATCTGATATTGAGATTAAGATCAGAGATGCAAAACAGGCAGTCGTACAACAAAATCTTTCGGAAAATCTGGGGGCATCAGGTGAGAGAGACTGGTTTAGTATGTTAAAAGTTTTCACTTGTTCTCTTACATTTTTTGTGTTTTTCAGGTGGGTGGTCCATTGTCCTTTGCCCACATGGTGTGGTCTACAGTTTAACATTTAATTTGAGGGCAGAGAGTCCAAGGGATTTTGTGGACCTACTTTTGTCATGGCAACACATGCCTAACGTGACTATATATGACTTTGCTCGAGGCTTGGCCACACATGCCAATTTACGTGTACCTTCGTCTCTTCCATTTCAACCGTTTGAAGGAAGGCTGGCAGTCTCAACACCTGAGAATATTAACAAAGCGAAACAGGGAAAACTCAATGTATCTCTTCCTTGGTTGATTGAGAAGACTAATCTAAATTCGGAAGGACATCCAATCACTGGATCATCGGAACACTATGTTTTATATGACAAATTGCATGAATCCAACACAAGAGACCCACAGGATGTTCTCAGAAAAATCAGTCTGGTGCCAGAACTACAGGGTTGGCTGAACAGCCAAATTGCTGAGCAATTTTTTGCAGACTTGAGAAAAAACAACTACTTTCTCAATAATATGGCTCCCTCGACACACATTTTCGTTATGCAAAACATTATCCATCACAAAAATGCATCAGCAAACCAGAAGCTGTTGCAGGGACAGCTACAGCGTGGTCATATACCTCACAGCATTGGAAATGTTGTCCTGTCTGACTTTGGACAAGCAATTTTGAGTCAGTATCCATTTTGTATATCTGTTAGTTCTATTCACTGCTATTGTTAATAAATTTGCAGATCTAAATTTTATTTTTTTTCTCCATCTTCTGTCTTTCTCAGCCCCACATTCCACAGACAAGCAAATTTCTTCTGGCTTGGGCTTAGGACCTGAGCCTGTGTCAGCATTGAAACAACATTTAGTTGAGAACATTGGTGAGATTTATTTATTTTTATTTTTTTCCCCTTCTAGTTCTTGCTAAATTAGTTTGTCTTAAAATATGCAGAAGTGTTTGGACCTCAATGCGAAGAAGTCACAAATTGCAAAAACATTGCTGCCTGCAGAACTTCATGGTCTTTAAGATACCATTCAGCTCAGAAAGAACTGGTCAGTTTCAGAAGATCAACAATACAACAGTTCTGCATAAATGTATGGTTAACCTTGGGTTTTCAAATATTGCAATTTTAATAGCTCAACTACGTACTGGACATCGAGAGGCCTGGGAATGAGCTGATTGTTCGAACAGCAAAGGCATGGCTGACCCGTGCTGATTTTTGGACCTTGGGCTTAAACAGAGACATGGAGTCTACCATAAGATATTGGTTGTTTTAGATTTGATAAAATGTAAATTATGTTTTGATACAAGTGTTTCCTAAATGTAATTACATCGTCTGTCTGAATGCTTTATTCTGATTAAGCTTGCAGGTGTTGCATGGCTAGCTGTGCATCAAATAATTTTAATGCTTTGTCAGGTGGCTCTTTGCCTCCGCATTGTGCATTTAAATTGCAAGTAGTTATGCATTATCTCTTACATATAATATGTGTTTCTCTAGATTGGAAATGGTTGTTTTCAACTGACTGACAGAATTGCAGAGTCAAAGGTACTTTCTAATCTATCAAAGGTGTCCCTAACTTTCAAATTATGATTAGGCAGATTTTTTCTGATGATTCTACACAATATTTTGCAGGGAAAGGACATTCATATTGTTGACCTGTATACCGTACCAACATGGCTACCCCCAATGAGCTGTGATCCAATGTTAAGTCTGCCTGTAAGTATGCACTTTCCCATTACTAGTTATGCTCACAAATCATACGTTTTGATTTACAATCTTTCATTACTGCTCTAGGATGATGCTCACTTAAAAGAAGCGGTGGTGATTCCAATATGGACACCAGGACACTACCAGCTGTGTGTACGTAATAAAAAATCTTATGATTTAGAAAGTAACATCTTATAGCATTTTGATTATTTTATGAAAGCATAGTTATAATGTAAATGCAGTATGTTAATAGTTCATTTCAGTAAAAAAATGTGATTTGAAAAATAATTTCTGTAGGTTTTGAAACCAGCACAGAGAGTGATTCTCTCTCTAGATTCTAAATGTGCTGAGACACCACATGGATTCGGTGCCCAGACATACAAATCGCTGTTGAGGTCTTTAGATAAAATAATTTAATACCGGTTCTGTTGTTTTTAGATGGTCACGTTCTTATGACCTTTCTCTGTTCTTTTATTATTATTATTCATATTTTTGTATTGCATAGCTGTTTTTATTTCTATAATAAAGCAGGTTTCTCAGACCTTTTGCATCAGCACCCCTCTTTATTTATTTAAAAGGTACAGATGACCGAAAACAAAAACAAAAAAACAATTGTCATAATTCACTCAGCACCATCTCCTTCCAAATTCATCTGACTGACTTGGGTGTTACAGAATTCTATTTGTAATCTCTGGTGTGTCATTTTGTAAGCTTCTGCTTATGGTCTGAGAACTGTCAACTCAGTTCCTGGAGGACTTCAGCCCTGCAGATCTTAGTTCCAACCCTTCTCCAACACACAAACAATGTAGTTTTTAAATAAGCCTGAAGGACGTGATTTGTTTAATTATGGTTGAAGCAAAACACTGCAGGGCAGTGGCCATCTAGGAATTGAGTTTGTTCTCCCCTGCTTTAGATGTTGGTTCTGCTGTTTAGAGCTGGTCCGTTTCTTTTGACCAGTCTTTCTTCTGCAAGTTGATTGTAAATGAGAGTTCCATTGTTTGTTTGCTGGAGCTTGAAAGTTTGTTTCTTTTGCGAGCATTTCTAGAGCAGGTTTCTCATACTGGGGGTCTCTGTTTAATTCTGGATTTATCACTTTGTGTTGGTGACTTACCAAGGCAGAGAAACAAAATAACACCGTTCTCAAAGATTATGGATGCCCTGTCTATCTAAACAGGCCCCCCATATGAGACGCACCGCTGTAGATGTTGTATGCAGAAAGGTTATTTTTACACCAAAACTTATGTATGCATTCATGCATGTACTGTATGTATGCTTGTATGTGATAGAGAGAGAGAATATTAAGACTATTCTGATTATCTATTCATATCCAATAACCTTGCGCATATATACGCTTGAACAACCTTTAGATTTTGTCACTGCAGTTATTCATGTATTTGTCCTTTTGCATTCTTGATAGGGAAATTGCATGTAGGATTATACCGGGAAAATGGACTGAAAAAACAGGCCTTGATTTACTGGTTGGCTGTCTATCTAATCTTTCCTTCTATCTATCTGTAATCTATCCATCTATGAAATTGTGCTTATTCCCGCCTTTCAATATAATTAAGGGTTTTCCAGGACAACCATATGGAAACGACTGTGGTATATTTATGTTGATGGTAAGATCTGTATTATGTTTTTTTTTGGTTAATTTATATTGTTTTTGTCGAAATACTGACTTGTTTTTCATTTAAAGTCTGCATTGTACATAGTGCTGGATGCCCCATTTGACTACACAATTGTAAGTATTAGAATAGTTTTCAGTAACTTTGAGACAATGTAACTTCCAAAGAGCATTACATTTTTTATGTTTTGAGGAGCTGGACATGGCAGAGCTGAGGAAATGGTGGTACGTCATGTTAATGGAGAACTTCAGACTGGAATAGTAAGTTCTTTTTTGGATTTGAATATTTAAAGCTTTCATGAGAAAGTAATTATGTAATATTCAATCACTATTTTCCAGACATGGAAAATTGTTTGCCCACTATGCTGAGGAGTCCAAAGCCTTCCTGAGAGGTGAGCAGCAGCCTGTATTTAGGTTGCGAAAAAGGAGGTTTGAAGAAATCTCTCGGGTAAAAGCTAATACTTGGGAATCATCATAAGGTTAAAATGGCATGTTATCATGACAAACCAGGTAAACCTGTGCTGTATTTTTACCAATAACAGGAAGAGCCTTTCCACGTACAGGTAACATATGTTATCTTTTAGCAGCCCCTCAGGAAAATTACCAGTTACCTTAAAAAGGTAGTACTAAAGGTAATGGCTCAAACTCAGAATTTGTGTTTTTCAGGTAGATGAAACTGATCTTTTCACCCCTGAATTTGCATCAAAGAAGCAGGTGGTTCAGTCTCCACGAAAAGTAGGTATTGTTAGAGGGGTTACAGCCATTATTGTTCAGCATATTTTTATTTATCCTCTTTTGCAATGCCGTTTCTTAGGTGCGTGTCATGACGGATCTTAAAACTGCCAGTCAGTGGTGCATAGAGAACTCTAGGGATCTTCTCGGATCAGTTCAGCTTCCTGGTATACTGTGCATGGAGGATGAAGCTGCTGAGGCCTTGGAACCATTGTTCTGTGACGAGTCCAGCAAGGACGATCTTGTAGAGCCACTGACATTTGTTTTTGAATTTATGCAAGACATGCATGCATTTTTAGAGAATGTGGTGGACAAAATGCATCTGCAAATTTTTTGTCGAACACAAAATTGAAAGACCGTTTTATATTTGTATAGTCCGTAACATTTCATTTATTTTACGTAGTAAAATTATTCAACTACAGTAAATGTGAAAAACCCACATGCAACACCATGTTTTTATGTTTTATTATTTATTAAAGTCAACAATCACCAACTGCTGTGTGTGTCTTATTTTATGGTGTGTCAGTTTTGGAAAGAATATTATCATTGGCTGTGACTAAGAGACTTGTTAATTGATGATTTAATAATTCATTATTAAATGTTATATACATGTTTCATTTTACAATGAAGGAATATAAACAGGTGCTTGTTAATCAGTAATTTAATAATTCAATATAAAGTTTTACAATGACATAAAATTTGTCATTCCTACAATTAAGAAATATAAATAGGCATTTTTTTCCCTTTTTGATTTCAGTTTAATTACTATGTAATTGCAATTCATTTCAGGTCGGAATAAGTTTTTAATAATGTATTTCCATTAATAATGTATCTTGCCAATATGCGGACCATCTATGTAGGTAACGTTACATATGCAAAGCAATCGGACATTTTTAGTGTAGTTGTTCAACAAAGTCTAAATTTTATATAAATCCGAGCCGTGACTTAGCCACCAGACTTAATGGTACTCTTAAAAAAAATTAATCTCCACCTTTTTAAAATAGGATTTCACCTCGTGAAAAACTTTTTATTTACTTTTGAATGCGTGTGCCTGAGCGTGCATGTCCTCAAAGCGCATGCGTGCGGCTGACAGTGCATGTGTGTTAAGTGCGCATGCGCGGCTGAGAGTGCATCATGTCTGCAGCCAGACTCTATTGGTATGAACTCCCGAACTGAGTCAAATATGATTCGCGATCCCGCTATGAACTCTCGAACCGACTCAAATGATTCGCGATCCCGCTATGAACTCGCGAACTGACTCAAATGATTCGCGATCCCGCTATGAACTCTCGAACCGACTCAAATGATTCGCGATCCCGCTATGAACTCGCGAACCGACTCAAATGATTCGCGATTGTCGTGTTTCTGTGAGTGAGGCGGAGCTCAGCTGCTGCTCGTTATAACTGACCACTCAGTCGGTCCCGAATTATTTAATATTTGCCTGTTAATTTTTTTTTTTTTTTTGAGCGAATTTGAGTCGTGACATGTCAAAGGAGAACAAAAGCTGTGAACACAAGAAGGGTCAGATGTGTTCTGCGAGGTCCTGCAAACATACTGGCAAAATGAGGTAAGAAAATCGCTATCTTTATTATCTTTTGAAAATAGTAAAGTATAACCAGAGTTTACAAATGGGTAGCATAAAGGACATGTAACCTGCAGAAGATAAATAAATACCCGTGTGTGTATTTTGCATTGCTTTATCACAGATGATCAAGTTAGATGCTCACCTACTGTCTTGCTGGAAAGTTATGCGTTAATGTCTGTCTTTTAGAGATTTTCCCACATTTTCCTGATATGAATCCCATGCATTAGGTGTGTTATATACGTTTTTATTCTAATAATAGTTTCAAAGTGTTTTCTGAAACATGCAAGTGCAAATATCGGTACAATTTTAATGAATTAATGAAAATGAATTTAAAAATGAGGATTGTTTAAAGCAGTGGTTCTCAGTGTCAGACCCTCTCTAGTGGTTACGCAGGTGCATCACTAAATTAAATATTAATGTTAATACATTTTAATTTAATCTTTGAGTAAGGCCTTTTTTGTACATTTAAGTACAGTTAATGTACAGTAAAGTTATGCAACTTTTATTATAACACATTTTAATTTAAACTAAGTTTATTTACCTGTACGTAAGCACAGTGTAGTGTTAATGTTCAAACTGTATTTACCATGGTAAAGTGGCCGACAACAATAAATATTCTTATTAGAATAAAACTGCCTCATTTTTTAACGGTAGAGCTGTAGCTGAATAGTTTGGTCTACTACGCTGCTGAAATTTAATGTTGGTCATTATGGTGGAACTTAATATTTAATAACAAATATTTTCTGAAGTGGTATTTGGTATCGAAAGTTTGAGAACCAATGGTTTAAAGAAATGGTATAAAATGAAATCCTGCTTTTTAAGAACTTTTCAGTAAACCATTTCTTCTTTCACCTTGTAGAGTCATCGAGGATCCAGTTTATTCTTGAAACATTGGTAAGAAATTGTTCATCTGCTACATTGCACTGTCACTTCTGCTAGAGATGCTTTGACCTTTTGTGATAGGTTTTGATTGTACTTCGTTTAATAAAAATGTACTTAATTTGATTTGACTTGTTTTTCTACACTGTAATGTTAGTGTTCTGATTAAAACAGTGTAACTGGGGGCTCTGAAAACACTGCTTATGAATAATTTGTGAAATGTAAACTTTCATCTGAATACATTTAATAAATGTTTAATGAATAGTGTTGTCCACTTTGTTTCCAACTCCACTGTTACTGAACTGTAAAGTGAAAATATTGTGTGATTTATTTTGCATTCAGTTTTCAGTTAAATATTTTTGACAATATCAAAGTTATTGTGAAACGTTGTGAACATGCCTAAACTCACTGGTTAAATCTTATGTGTCCTCCAGAAGTTTGCGCTCTGCAAGTGAACGACTCCTTGTGGTGCCATCCCAAAGAAGTTCACAATCACTCTCACGGATCTTTTCCTGGACTATTTGGATTGTTCTACTACATGTTTTTATCAATACATCCGTGCATATTCTGCATCATAAAGTTTGGGATTATTTTCATCTGTTTTATACAGTATGTTTCCAAAATAAAACTACTGTTTTACAGTTGTGAGCATTTGATAGTTTATTGAAGTTGATTGTAAAGCCATTGCTGCCAGTCATTTGATTGTTAGCCTTTATCATGTAGTGTTGATCTAAATGCAAACTAGGATCTAATTGAACATACAAGTGTGTATTTATACATGGTGCCAGGTATGACGGTGAAACAACATCGTGTCATCAACGTTGAGTAACTATTCAAAATCAACACCTCATTCAGCGTTAATCCAAGGTCTGCAGAACGACCATAATTCACCCGTGATGCAGGTAAGACGGTGAAACAGCGTCACGATTTCAACTGTGAATCCAATTTGCAAAATCGAAAGGTAATTCAACGTTGATTCAAGCATGGTACCTGATGTTGTTTCAACGTTGAATCAAGGTTGAAATGCCGGCTGGGTACATACATACATACATACAGTACAGACCAAAAGTTTGGAAACATTACCATTTTTCATGTTTTTGAAAGAAGTTTCTTCTGTTCATCAATCCTGCATTTATTTGATCAAAAATACAGAAAAAACAGTAATATTGTGAAATATTATTATAACTTAAAATAATAGTTTTTTATTTGAATAAAAAATTTATTTGAATATACTTTAAAAAATAATTGATTCCTAATTGATTCCTGTGACAAAAAGCTGAATTTTCAGCATCATTACTCCAGCGTGATGTGTCGTTCTTGAACGATTCGTTCATTTTGAACGAATCTTTAGTGTGATTCGGGAAGAACGAGTCGTCTCGGGGAGTGATTCGTTCAGTCGCGCATGCGCATTATTCCATGGGTTCTGTTCTAGTCGTAGTAATTCACCTGTCAGTCAATGCAGTCTTGAGCCGGAAAGAGAATTGATTAGTTCATAGTTCGGGTCTATCGGGTTTTTGACTCGTTCCTCAATCACGTGACAGCCCAATACATTAAACCCAATGCAGCATGAGCCGGAAAGAGAATTGATTAGTTCATCTCATGAGTCTTCGGGTCGAGTCATTCCTTAATCACGTGACAGACCCATACGCTAAAACCATAGACAGTAAAATAATGCAGAGAATTGAATAGTTCATCTTTCTGTTCTTCGGGTTTTTCGTTCTTTTGTCCCGCGATGTGACAACATTGGCTAGAGTAATTAGTTCATTTACAACTTTCCTTACAAAATGGGTGCGTAGTACTTATTTATTATTAGTATTATTTACTCTTACAGTAACGTGATGCATTTCTGGTTTCAAATTGTTGCTTTTAATTTCTGTCATGGTGGTACTTTTCCATAACACTGAATGTGGAAATAAAGAGTTGGTTATGCTTAAAATGTTGATCTTTTTTTCTGTCTGTTTGTTTGTTTTTGTTTAGTTGTGCAGTTATTAAATCAGATTATCTGTGTAAACCATACTTTTGTAACATATGACACTTTATAAACATTAAAAACACTGTACATACTTTTCAATTGTTGTTTTTGTGCCAGAAAAGCTTTGTAACAAAGAGGACAACTATTCCAAAATAAATTAAAATAAAAATGTAAAGATAAAAGATAATAAAGCCACAGGGTCTAATAACCTTAACAAATGAACTTTAAAAGTACAATATAAAAAAAAGAAAAACTAAATATTGCACAACAAGCTTTGCTTTTTTTACATAATAATTTTAAATGAATGCGTTTTAAAATAAATAACACTTTTGTGCCAAAATAAAAACTTTATATCAAAGAGGATAACTATTCCCAAAATAATTTTAAACCATTTGAATAAAAAATAAATGAAAATTAAGAGATACTAAAGCTACGGAGCCTTATAACAATAACAAATTACCTTTAAAATCACAAAAACAAAAATATTGCACAACAAGCTAGTCTTTTTCTAAATAAATAAAAATAAATAAGCTTTAAAATAAATAACACACTGTGGCTATATTTTTAGGACTTGCTTTAAGGCATGTTTGCATTATAAAAAAAAAAAAAAAGCAAGCTCCCTGACCTTGGATGGGCTGAGTCTGTGAGTTCTTCTGTCTGAGATAATCTGCCCAGTTTTAGAAAAAAAAATTTCAGATGGCACGGATGTGGCCACAATGCAAAGTCTTGTCTTTGTGACTTCAGAAAGGCTTGTGTATACTGGTGAACATCTCCTCCACCAGGCCAGAGGGTCTGATGTGCGGGGTAAGAGTGGCTCTGCAAGGTTGGCATCTCCATCATAGCATCTGAGGTCTTAGAAGAGGTAGCAGAAGCCTCAAACTTAACCTCTCGTCAAAGTCTTCCCAAAACATGGCCCTGCACTGGCAGCGCACCAGGATCTGAAACTCCTCACTCTGAGCTGGGTTAAAACTGTTAAAGCTGAAGTTATCATAACCTTAATGTTTTAAACTAACATTAATAATTCAAATTCAAAATGTTATTTGCTTTTAATGTATGTCATTATGTCCTTTTTTGAGCAATCTTCTTATACATATATTACACCAATATGTCAAGTCTGCCTAGGAAAAGCAATTATTATACCAGCAAACTCAAAATTGGAGTAAAAATGAACGAACTAGTCTATAAATACTTTTTTATTGTAAGCTTGGATTATTATATTATTATATAGCCTAGTGTTTATTTCCCGATAGACAGTCAAGAAGACAAATTAATCAAAATTGTATTTATAACAGGATTTATTTATTTATAAAATAATAACACCACAGATCCTCAACAAACAGTAACAAAAACACAGTGACAGAAATGTCAGAAATAGCGCATGGGTCTGTCACGTGATTAAGGAACGAGTCAAACTCGACCCGAAAGACTCATGAGATGAACTAATCAATTCTCTTTCCGGCTCGAGACCGCGTTGGTTTTGCGTATGGGTCTGTCACGTGATTAAGGAATGACTTAAACCCGAAGACTTCTTGTCAGATAAGAGGTGAGGTGAGCTAATCACAGACTGAAGACCCAGGTAAAGAATCAATATTTTTTTCTTTATCTTAATAGCATTTTAGTTTTGTATTGTTTGTAGTGTGATCAACGTTTGCGTAAGTACTAGATGTGTTGGGGAGGTAGCACTTAATATTTTAATAACATTTTGCTAAAATGAACGAAATGACTCGAAAAAAAGATTTGTCCATTTTGCTGAACGAGACTCAAAAGTCCGAGTCGGTAAAATGATCCGAACTTCCCATCACTACTTCAGTGTCACATGTAACATCAGTCGATCACATGATCATTTAGAAATCATTCTAATATTCTGATTTATTATGAGTGTTGGAAACAGTTCTGCTGTCTAATATATTTGAATAAAAGGTTAAAAAGAACTGCATTTATTCCAAATAAAAAAGTTAAAATTCTAATATATATTCTAATAATATATTTTCTTTACTATCACTTTATCAATTTAACACATCCTTGCTGAATAAAAGTATTTATTTTATTTAAAAAGAAAAAATTACTGACCCCAAATTACTGATCAGTAGTATATATTGTTATTACAAAATATTTATATTTTAAAAACATAGCTTTTTTTTTTGTACTTTTTATTCAAAGTATCCTAAAAAAAGTATCACATGTTCTGAAAAAATATTAAGCTTTGATAATCATCATATTAGAATAAATTCTAAAGGATCATGTGATAACGATCCTAAAAATTCAGCTTTGCATCACAGAAATAAATGACAATTTAAAGTATAATACATTTAAAAACAATTATTTTAAATTGTAATAATACATCACAATATTTAATTGCTTCTGTATTTTTGATCAAATAAATGAGGCTTGTTGACCAGAAGAAACTACTTTCAAACACATAAAAAAATAGTAATGTTTCCAAATTTTGGTCTGTACTGTACATATACATGGCATCCACCAATCCTACAATGCGTCGCTGCTGCAGGTTAGGCTGCACTTCAGTCAAAATTTATTAATTTTTTACTAATAACATGTTACTGCCCAACACTGGACAAACTGACTCAAATGATTCGCGAACCTGCTATGAACTCGCGAACTGACTCAATTGATTCGCGATCCCGCTATGAACTCGCGAATTGACTCAAATGATTCGCGATCCCGCTACGAACTCGCGAACTGAGTGAAATGATTCGCGATCCCGCTACGAACTCGCGAACTGACTCAAATGATTCGCGAACCCGCTACGAACTCGCGAACTGACTCAATTGATTCGCGATCCCGCTATGAACTCGCGAACTGAGTCAAATGATCCGCGATCCCGCTATGAACTCGCGAATTGACTCAAATGATTCGCGATCCCGCTACGAACTCGCGAACTGACTCAAATGATTCGCGATCCCGCTACGAACTCGCGAACCGACTCAAATGATTCGCGATCCCGCTATGAACTCGCGAACTGACTCAATTGATTCGCGATCCCGCTATGAACTCGCGAACTGACTCAAATGATTCGCGATCCCGCTATGAACTCGCGAACTGACTCAAATGATTCGCGATCCCGCTATGAACTCGCGAATTGACTCAAATGATTCGCGATCCCGCTACGAACTCGCGAAATGACTCAAATGATTCGCGATCCCGCTACGAACTCGCGAACTGACTCAAATGATTCGCGATCCCGCTATGAACTCGCGAACTGACTCAAATGATTCTTGAACTGAGTCAAATGATTCGCGATCCCGCTACGAACTCGCGAACTGACTCAAATGAGTCGCGATCCCGCTACGAACTCGCGAACTGACTCAAATGATTCGCGATCCTGCTACGAACTCGCGAACTGACTCAAATGATTCGCGATCCCGCTATGAACTCCCGAAACGACTCAAATGATTCGCGATTGTCTGTTTCTGTGAGTGAGGCGGAGCTCAGCTGCTGCTCGTTATAACGGACCACTCAGTCGGTCCCGAATTATTTAATATTTGCCTGTTAATTTTTTTTATTTTGAGCGAATTTGAGTTGTGACATGTCAAAGGAGAACAAAAGCTGTGAACACAAGAAGGGTCAGATGTGTTCTGCGAGGTCCTGCAAACATACTGGCAAAATGAGGTAAGAAAATCGCTATCTTTATTATCTTTTGAAAATAGTAAAGTATAACCAGAGTTTACAAATGGGTAGCATAAAGGACATGTAACCTGCAGAAGATAAATAAATACATGTGTGTGTATTTTGCATTGCTTTATCACAGATGGTTGAACCAGTTCACCAAATTGAACTGAATCGTTTGAAACGGTTCGCATCTCCAATAAGCATTAATCCACAAATTATTTAAGCTGTTAACTTTTTTAACGTGACTGACACTCCCTCTGAGTCAGAATAAACCAGTGTCCAGGGCACCATACAGACTTTATTAAAGAGTTTGGTGATTTTACATCCGAGTTAGTTCTGGCTGCAGATAAAGTTTTAATAGTTGGTGATTTTAATATCCATGTTGATAATGAAAAAGATGTATTGGGATCAGCATTTATAGACATTCTGAACTCTATTGGTGTTAGACAACATGTTTCAGGACCTACTCATTGTCGAAATCATACTCTAGATTTAATACTGTCACATGGAATTGATGTTGATAGTGCTGAAATTAATCAGCCAAGTGATATCTCAGATCATTATTTAGTTCTGTGTAGACTTCATATAGCCAAAATTGTAAATTCTACTTCTTGTTACAAGTATCCAAGAACCATCACTTCTACCACAAAAGACTGCTTTTTAAGTTATCTTCCTGATGTATCCGAATTCCTTCGCATATCCAAAACCTCAGAACAACTTGATGATGTAACAGAAACTATGGACTCTCTCTTTTCTAGCACTTTAAATACAGTTGCTCCTTTACGCTTAAGGAAGGTTAAGGAAAACAGTTTGACACCATGGTATAATGAGCATACTCGCACCCTAAAGAGAGCAGCCCGAAAAATGGAGCGCAGCTGGAGGAAAACAAAACTAGAGGTATTTCGTATTGCTTGGCGGGAAAGTAGCATATCCTATAGAAAAGCATTAAAAACTGCTAGATCTGATTACTTTTCTTCTCTTTTAGAAGAAAACAAACATAACCCCAGGTATTTATTCAATACAGTGGCTAAATTAATGAAAAATAAAGCCTCAACAAGTGTTGACATTTCCCAACACCACAGCAGTAATGACTTTATGAACTACTTTACTTCTAAAATTGATACTATTAGAGATAAAATTGCAACCATTCAGCCGTCAGCTACAGTATCACATCAGACAGTGCACTATAGACCCCCTGAGGAACAGTTCCACTCATTCTCTACTATAGGAGAGGAAGAATTGTATAAACTTGTTAAATCATCTAAACCAACAACATGTATGTTAGACCCTATACCATCTAAGCTCCTAAAAGAGGTGCTTCCAGAAGTCATAGGTCCTCTTCTGACTATTATTAATTCCTCATTGTCATTAGGATATGTACCCAAAACCTTCAAACTGGCTGTTATTAAGCCTCTGATAAAAAAAACACAACTTGACCCCAGAGAACTTGTTAATTATAGACCAATCTCGAATCTCCCTTTTCTGCCCAAGATACTAGAAAAGGTGGTATCCTCACAATTATATTCCTTCTTAGAGAATAATGGTATATGTGAGGATTTCCAGTCAGGATTTAGCCGTATCATAGTACTGAGACTGCTCTCCTTAGAGTTACAAATGATCTGCTCTTATCATCTGATCGTGGGTGTATCTCTCTATTAGTTTTATTGGATCTTAGTGCTGCGTTTGACACAATTGACCACAACATTCTTTTGCATAGACTTGAACACTTTGTTGGCATCAGTGGAAGTGCATTAGCATGGTTTAAATCGTACTTATATGACCGCCATCAGTTAACACGGGATTGCTTCTCCAACGCAATGGAAGTGGAAATGGGCTTCTCCACACAGCTCGCGCTGAAAAGCGACGCGGTGCTGGAGTTAAGACTGCAGCTTGAGCCAGTTGCTCGAATTGATATGAACAGACACCTCGACATCCTCCACTTCAGGTGAAGGTGGGGGAGAAAAAGTCCTCTACTTCAAACGAACCCTCCGTTGCGAAGCTACTTGCGTCACTAGTCAATCTCACTGCGGGTCTCAGGTTCACGCCCCACCCGCTCAGCCCCGCCCTCGGTTCGCCCCCTCCATCTCCGCTTGGCTCTGCCCATTTTTCAAATATTGCCAGTGGGTGGAGTCAGGCTCTGACCAGGGGTTTAGTTACCCCTTAATCTAGAGACTGCTCTTCAAGTTCTGAACAGTTTAAATTAAATTAAAATGTATGCATTTAGCAAACGCTTTTATCCAAAGCGACTTACAGTGCATTCAGGACATAAATTTTTTGAAGTGTGAATCAAGTGTTCCTGGGGAATCGAACCCCCAACCCCACAATGCTATACCAATTGAGCTACAGGAACACTACTGTCTACTTTAGCAAATTGACACAAACACAAAAAGTGTTCTTTTTTTCCTTAACACAACCATTAGTTGCTTGGTTTGTTGAATGGTTACTCTAATAAATCTATTTATACCATGGTTTGTCTGAATATTTGATTCTGATTGGCTAAAAGTTGTGCATTAAAATAATTTGATTCAAAGGTAGATCCAGTCAGTGTAATTACAATTACAGTTAAATGTGCTGCTGAAATCACATACATGCAAACAAAACACTTGCACACGAGATCGGAGATTAAAATAATGTGAACTGTGCCATTTTGCATTTATTTTTTTAAATAATTTTTTTAAAACCTCAGTCGCATTGCTTCACTGCCACTCATAAATCCTCTCCTGTGTTCTCATGGAGTAGTAAAGTGTCCATTGTGAGCATACTTCAGAATCTCAGCAGAAGTACTTTGATTTTGGATGCTGCTCTGCTCACATACTAATTAATGATTAATGTTTGAAAGTGAAGTGTAAAATAAATTATATAAATATTTTATTTGACTAAGTAATTACAGTAATATTTCAGTCTTTATATATTAATAATTGAAAAAAAAGCTAAATAATAATGTTACTATTTAGATGTTGTTATTTGTTCAAATTTACAGGGTAAATTTTCATCTTGAAGTTTCTGTGGTCATAATTGTTTGTGAGTTGCACGTTCCACTGTGGTAAAAATGGTCCGTCACATCCCTAATTGTTTGGAAGGAAGTATGCAAGATTCTAAGTTATTTCACAAGTTTTTTGAACTTCAGGAATCAGTAAAGCCAACTCGAACTACAGTTTTTCATGAAGCTTCAAACCCCCTCCATGCAAAAAGAGCCAGCATCAATATGGAGGGTGTCAACATTGTGAGCGCAGAAATGGATGTGATGGAGGCAATATTTCATATTCAGTGTGGAATACCCCAAGCACATCACTCACATGATGAATTGTGTTGAGCAATACCTGTTTAAACTCTCCAGAAGCCAGGTGTTTCAAGGTTGATTTGTACATTTAAAGCCTTGAATATCTGAAATTACTTTTTGTTATTCTAAATAAATGACTAGTTCTATGCACTTTGGGTGTTGGTTTGTTTGTGCTTATGAATGTAATAAACTCAGTTATCATTATCCTGGTAGCCTTCAGTAAAATCACTGTCTAAAATCATTGAACAGGAGTTTTATTTTTTTATTCACACTGATAGCAAATAATCTTATCCAATCACTTTAAACTGATTTTATATTTTGAGTCAAATTCTTACATTTAATCAGTGAATTGGAATAAAAAGACATTTGAGTTTTTTCCAAGGAAATGAAATTAAAACACAGAAGCTGCATCTGAAGAGGTGTTTAGAAGTATTTACACACGGTTTAATGCAGGACATCAGCATTTAACCTGAAATTACAAATGCTTAAATAATTGTATTTGTATTTTATTAACGATGATATCTGAAATGATTTAAAACATGAAAACGAATCACCGTCATGTTGCTCAGAGACACAGAACAGTGCTGTTGCTGTGTTTGAAATGAGTTCTGTTGGAAAATGGAGCAAGAACGTGTAATATGGTGTCTACAACAGAAGTCTCTTAATGAACTTCTTGTTTACTGAGCTGTAAACAGCGTCGCTTTTACAAGCGTGAGTTAGGTTACTACTTTGCATATAGACCAGTTGTTGTTTCCGCAATCATCAATTTAAATGGATATACTGACAAATAAAGTAAATAAACTTGAGATTTATATTGGGGCACGTGCTCCAGTAGTGAGGCCTCTGGAAACATCTCCAAAAACTCTCCACCTCTCAGTGTGGTTTCTCGTCCACAAGGGGGCAGGGTTTCTTCTGGCGCTCTTCAGGAGTTTGAGGAGTATCTAGAGGAGCAGGACTTGTTGAGATGATCAGACTGGAGCTCCGCTCATCCACAGCACATCGCTCATCATCCGGATCCGTGAGAGCGTCGCGATGATGCGGAGCGCGTTATTCGCTCTGATTGTGTTCGTCGGCTCACTTCAGGCGGATAAACGCGCGGCGGAGATGAAGATGAGCCTGATGGAGTCTTCATCATCATCACCATCATCATCAGCCTCGTCGCTGGAGCTGAACCCCTCCGCAGCGCGGATGCTGAATCGCGATGCTGAAGCTGATGAAGATGCGCGCGCGCCGAGAGTTCCGCGCGGGTCCAAACACAAGCAGCAGCAGCGCGAGCGGAACGCGCACCGACACCCGCGACCGCATACCGACCCCGACGCGTTCTTCACCACGCCGCGAGTGTTCAACGGCTCCCTGCGCGTCCACAACCCGCTGCACCCGCTCACGGAGGAGTCGTACAGCGCGTACGCCGTCATGCTGCTCGCGCTCATCGCGTTCTCCGCGGGCGTCGTGGGTAACCTGGCGCTCATGTGCATCGTGACGCACAACTATTACCTGAAGAGCACGTGGAACTGCGCGCTGGCCAGCCTGGCCTTCTGGGACTTCATGCTCCTGTTCTTCTGTCTGCCGGTGGTCATCTTCAACGAGCTGACCAAGAGGAGACTGATGGGAGATCTGTCCTGCAGGATAGTGCCATACGTGGAGGTGTGTGATCAATCAAAGCACCAATCAGTCAATTAATTAGGCAACCAATCAGGCAGTCTGTTCATATATGTAAAATATACACACATCTTGTACATCACAGATATGTCTGTCTGCATTACATCTGCAAGACTAAAATGTTTGCTCTTCTGTGATGTCTACAGGTGTTTCCTGTCAGATGTCAAACAGACATTTAGAAGATGTTTATGATGTAAAACTGATATCTTAGAGATGTTTATCAGATGTTTGTACACAGCAAATGAAGAGATCTTTATCAGGCAAAACAAAATATGTTCCAAGAACTTTTCATGTTCCCGTATTATTAAGAAAAACATACTTCAGGATTCCAGTCTGCAAGAGGTCTGTTAAAGATCTCTTCATCTGCTGTGTACAAACATCTGATAGACATCTCTAAGATATCAGTTTTACATCTTAAACATCTAAGACATCTTCTAAACGTCTGTGTGACATCTGATAGGAAACATCCTGTAGATGTATCACAGATGAGCAAACACTCTAAAACATGTCTTGCAGATGTAATGAGATGTGAAAAATCCAATTGTATCACTTAGCAAACATTATGAGAACATTACTTTAGAATGTTAGAATGTTATCAGAACATTCAAGAAACATTTAAATATGCCAGGCCAACTTCTAACCAAATATTTTCAGAATAAATAAATCTATATGAGGCAGAGTGGCTTCAGAGTGAGATCAGATATCTGATAGTTTTTTATTTTTATTTTATCCATGGAGCGTTGTAAAGTCGTGAAACTATGCATATTTCCTTAACGTTTGGATAGCCAACAACTTTTTAGAAAATTTCCAAAAACCGGACGTTATGAGCTCATGGAGAACATTCTGAAATTATGTTTTTATAACTTAACAGGAACGTTAGCATAACGTTCTTAAAACATATTTTTGTTAGCTGGGTAGATGTTTTTGTGCTAACACTTTGAGAATGTCATTAAAGAATGTTACATGGGCATCTAAACAAACAAACAAAAAAACAAAAAAAAATCCATCTGTTAATTGAAATAATAAAGTTTCTATCAAAAACCAGATTACCATGGTGCGACGTCCCAAAAAACGTGTCAATACCACAGTACTTTTTTTTTTAAATGAGCAGACATTAATTATCTCTTTTATTCACCCTTAAAACATAAAACTGTAACTAACCGTCGTTTCTTGAGTTCATTTTCCAGCCTCCTCTTTACAGCACCAGCTCTCCCGATTGTCATGTAAATGAGATATCCGGGTAATTAGCGGCACTAATCGGGCTCATTAGCGTTTTGAATGAGTGTTTAGAGTGTGTTTCAAGGGTAGGATTGTCTATGGAGGGTGTTTGCATGTCTGTTGACCCACTTATGTGTGCTAAAACATTTTATTATATGGCAGTAAATTAACACATTAGATGAGATGCAAATTAATTCAGCCTGTATAATATACACAGCCACTCGGGAATATTAACCCTTATTTAGCCTATATCACACTTACTGACTAATGATGGCATAACACATATACCATAGCATTGAATAACTGCATATTCATATACCATGGTACTTGGTTTTCCAATGCATTTCAAATAATACCATGGTACTTCCATAGTATATGTAAAAAAATGTGGTTTTACCATGATATGTGTACAAAAAAACAGAGTATCATCATTGTTTATGTTCAAAAAACATAAAATCCAAAATCATGGTATTATCATGGTACATGTCCAAAAACATGAATATATCACCAGAATAGATATGTGTTATGATCATTGTACATGTCTAAAAAACATGATATTACCATAGAACTGTTAACCATGATAAAACATGGTATGATCATGGTAAATGTCCTAAAAAAAGTGGTTTTATCATTTTACATGTTCAAAAACATGGTATCGCCATAGTAGACATCCAATAAGGAGTGGTATCACCATGGTAAATGTCTAAAAACCATGTCAGCATAGTAGAAATCCCAAAAAAACATGGTAAACACATATAAAAAATGGTTTTACCATTGCATATGTCCAAAAAACAAGGTATCTTCATGGTGAATGTCCAAAACATACATGTTAACTATGGTACATATCCCAAAAGAAAAAAAACTTTTATGGTGCTATAGGTCCAAAAAATGTAGTATTACCATTGTTTCTTGCTGGTCATGTGATTTCATGTCAGTCTGTATGTTGCTGAGGTGTGTTTGTTGATGTGTGTTTCAGGTGACGTCTCTCGGCGTGACCACGTTCACTCTGTGTGCGCTCAGCATCGACCGCTTCCACGCGGTGACCAGCGTTCAGCCGCGGCCGCAGCAGATCGAGCCCTGTCAGTCCATCCTGGCCAAGCTGTCGGTGATCTGGGTGGGGTCTCTGGTTCTGGCCGCCCCGGAGCTGTTGATGTGGCAGCTGCAGCAGGAAGTGTCTCCACGGACGGGTCTGCCGGTGGACTCGTGCATTCAGCAGCCATCTGTGACGCTTCCCGAGACACTGTACTCGCTGGTGCTGACGTACCATCAGGCAAGGATGTGGTGGACCTTCGGATGTTTCTTCTGTATGCCGCTGTTGTTCACCGGCGCGTGTCAGCTGCTCACACGACACGTCACGAGCGAGAACGCCAAGAGCAAAGCCGCGCGTCCGTCCTCCATGTCATCTTCATCGTCCTCCGCGTCCTCGTCTCTGAAGAAGCAGCGGCGGGAGCGTCAGCTGACTCGTACAGTGGTGGCCTTGGCATCCATTTACGGCATTTGCAGTTTGCCAGAAAACGCCTGGAACATCGTTCTGGCCTACGCAGGCGTGGAGGTGGGCGTGGCCACAAAGGCACTGCTCGCTCTGATTGGCCAGTTCCTGTTGTTCGTGAGGGCGGCAGCGACGCCCATCCTGTTGCTCTGTATGTGTCGCTCTCTCGGACGGGCATTCATGGACTGCTGCTGCTGCTGTTGTGATGAGTGTCTGCCGGATCCTTCGTCGTCGTCCATGTCTTCGTCCACCAACGCCACAGCCGTCTCCTCGTCCCTGTCCTCACCTGTCTCCGTCCAGGAGGAGAAGCTGAAGATCGTGTCGGGGACGTCGCCCGCAGTTTTCTTCGATAAAGTGAAGGATGGTCCACCCGAGCTGATCATCGGAACGCCATGTTGATCTCGGAATGTTGGAATGCGTATCAGTTTATAAAAACTGTGAATGAAATATCGCCCATCGCTAACACTCTTAAAGGGACAGTTCACACAAAAATTCTAATTCCGTTGCCATTAAACGTTCCAAACCTATTTGACTTTATTTTGTTTAAAGATTACAAAAATGTGTTATCACTACATTTTATCAAATTAAAAATATGATCAAATTTAAATATTATAAGCTATAGAATTATCATGCCATGATTCAACGCTGGATGAGGAGAGTTATACGCAGAAATGCAATTTCCCATTTCTTTATCTACGTCCAAAAGGTCTAGTTTTTTACTTTATCACATTTAGCGACTTAACAATCCTCGATTAGTTGCTGTATTTCAGTCTCTAAGTCTATTTTCTTTATAGATCCATCACTTCTACACTACAGAGATACGAAGAAGTTTATTGTACTTCATTGGAATTAATAACTAATATTTTGTTTATCCATAAACTTTGTATTGCTGGATGGACCGTTGCGGCAAACTTGAAAACATGTTGTATTTTTATGCACTTAATTAATTTTCATCTTTTAATAGTCAATGAACCAATGGTTTGGAAAAGCAGAAATCATCTTTTCAGATCAATCTTTATAAGTTTTGAAAAAACAATTTTTTTTTTTTTATTGAGTCTGTCTCACATATCAAAAGACTGTCTGATTCGCTGCTGGAATTAAACGACTTGTGCACGTTTACAAACTCTCAGCGGAGACAAACGACTCTATGAACTATGGGAAAATAGTGAAAAAAACTTTGCAACTTTAACACGTTAGATAGTAATGATTATAATAGCGAAAATGAACCTGATATAGCTGAACATATTGTTAGCATCGGATCTTTTGTATTTCTTTTTTGTACTTGGTTGCAGCCAATAAAATAAAATACTTTTAAAATAAAATACTTTTTGCTTCTCTGTTTGACTCACACAAACACTCAAAGGATTTGTACTTATGTGACCTGTCTGTGTGAAAGAACTGGACACACAGTTGAACTGCTGTCTCTTGGCCGTTCTGAAGTGATTTTCCTCCTACAGTAGATTCTCAGGAGGAGTCGTGGGGGCCCATAAGGACCGTATTGTTCCCGAGCCGCGGCCCCCGCGCTGAATATCAATAGCGGCCCCTGAGCGGTTGCTAAGTGACTGTCACACGCCAGCTTCGGCATTCAGACTCCAAACAGCGGCGGACCAGAAACAGACTCACATTCTCTCAGACCGCCGGTTGTTGTGGAGACGGGACCCTTGCGCAGATGTGGGTAACACGGAGGGGCAGTTCAGCTGTTCTGTGGGAAGAATGGGGTAACAAGTAATCTGGGGTGGATTAAACGCTCTGTGCTGTCACGAACCGTACAGAATGAGGTCAAGAGTGTGTTTTACACTTTAAGAAAAAAAGTAGTAGTAGTTTCCAGCTGATTCTTGGGGCACAATCTTTTAAAGTTTGTTGTCTGGTAAAAAAAACCCTTAGAACACAAGGGGTGATTAAACCAGATGATATTCAGGTTTCCAAAACTTGATCAGAAAGATTATCTGAGCTGAACGTGAAAACTGGTCATAGAAGGAACAATGTCCACAACAGCGCCCCTTGTGGTGAAATTGTGCATAATGTCAAAAACAAATATTTTTTAAATGTTTAGATAATATTATAGTAATATATAAATAATAAACACAATTTTGTGATATATTTGTAAAATATAAATCTAAAATAAAGTATTTTGTCTGCTTTAACTACTATCTACTATTATTAACGAAAACGCGACTAGCGCACTGTTGCTATGGCAAACTCAGGTGAACGCAATTTTCAATTTTTTTTTTTATTGTCTAGAGTAAAAAAAAAATAAAAAATACATGATAAACCTGTAATCAAATTAGAAGGTTACATCAACTAATTATAAAAAGTTCTGACTATAAACTCAATCACTACACATATTTTTCTAAACATTATTCATTGACTGATTTTCCAAATTATGTCAACAAAATAGTTTTTTGTTACATTTAACTCACTTCTGTGAACAGTTTTGTCTCTAGACCATTAACTCACTTTGTATTGGTATATCTGCCATTCAGTAATATTTCCAAAAGCGCTTGAGCATTTCCTCTGTTGCTATGGTGATCCCCTCAGGCGAACTTTTTAGCACAAAATCAAAATACACGCTGACAAACGTGTAATCTACATAACTAATTATGTTAATTACAGCTACAAACTAACTCAAACACTATCCATTATGGAAGCCCATTTCAGCCACTGGAAAAAAAAAATTCTCTCACAATTCTGACTTTTTCCTCTTATAAAGTCCAATTGTGAGGGGAAAAAAGAATATTCCGAATATTCAAGTTTTCAGAATTGCGAGTTTATATCTCACAATTCGGACTTGACTTACAATTACGTTAAAAGTCAGAATTTCGAGATCGAAAATTGCAATTCTGAGAAGAAAAAGTCAATTTCGAGATAAAAAAATCGGATTTTATTCTTGCTATTACTAGTTTAAATCTCATAATTCTGACTTTTTATTTTATTTTTTATTGTGAAATATAAGCTTTATAATATAGTTATAAGGTACAACTTTGAAGGGGATGTTTTTTAATTATTTTTTAGAACTGCAACTTTGTCTCAGAATTGCAAGTTTATGTCATGCAATTCAGAGGGAAAAAAGGTTGCAATTAACTTTTTTATATATTTTTTTAAATCAGTGGCAGAAACGGGCTTCCTTAAACCATGTCTTAAACAAACTAATAAACAAAAAACATTATTTATGAATCTTTTCGAAATGAAGCGGTCCCCAGATGTCCACAAAAGAAGGTTTTGTCACATTTAACTCACTTCTGAGAACACTTTTGTTCCTAAACTAGAAACCCACAGTGTCCCTCATAAATGGCTTATTTTGTCACAGATATGAATTCATGAATGACAATCAGCATCATAAAACACACATAGAAAACAGTACTGTGGTGTTATGGTACTGAGTGTTTAACATATTTACATTACAGTAGTATAGTATTCCAAAACCGTATTTAATTATATGTTTTAGGGAAACCACAGTACTATAGTCTCCTCAGAGAGTGTGTGTTTATATTTATTCAAGAGTTGTATGTGTGTGGGTTTTGTGTTGGTTGACGGCTCTCTGACACTGTTTGTTTTGTTCCGCTGAAGTGGACCGAAGCTCCGCGTGAGGTAGCCGTGGAAACCCTCTCAAGGCCGCTCCAGATCACCGCGGGCTCGGCGGAACCGACCGTCAGCAGCGCCGCGGGGCTCGACGTCCGTCCGCGGGAGCAGGAAGACAGAACCGGATCATAGACCGGCTGGACATCCGGCTCGTCAGCGCGCGCTGTCACCGTTTCCGTGACAACACTGACCTCTGGACTTGTCACATCCTACAGGCTGAATAAGAGGCCAAAACCGGTCCAAAACAAACAGCAGTGAGGGGTCTGACGGGATGAATGTAAACAGACAGACCGCGCAGGAACCCAGTTAACTCGCTAAAACTAACAGAGCGCTGGAGCGTTTGTGTACGTTTGAATAAAAAAGAGCGCGAAAGCCGCTGATATGACGTTAGTGTTGTGCGCGGTTTCTATCCCTTACGAAAATTAACCATGGTTTTTCTACAAATGAAACCAAAAAACCATGGTTACTATAGTTAAACCATGGTAACCACAAATTAACCATGGTTTCGCTATATTAACCATAGTTTAACCACGGTAAATGTTGTAAATCTGTGGTTAGACAAATGGGAGTCAATACGCCAAAAAACCATGGGTTACTACAGTTTTACTATAATAAAACCATGAATGCTGGGGGTTCTGATCTCTGAGACTGTGCAATTTCAGTATGAGATCAATTAATATTTTCTTTTTTTTTGGACAAATATTAAGTTAACATGTATTACTATTTAAGGCGAGACACTGCAGGTGAATAGGGCAAAAAAATAACTATTAGTTATCACTTTACTTACCCAGTTGATTGATTACATTGATTATTGCAAAAAAAAAAATTGTATTACAAGTTTTCAAAAATGTTATGTTTAAATATGCAAATGAGGCATTATTTAATTAAACATGTGCTAATTTGCATAAATGTCTAGTACAAAAATCTGAACACTAGATGAAGTCAGTTTCAAAAAACGTATTTTTTTTTTGAGATATTAGAGCCAAATGTTTTTACAGAGGGAATTCTGGTTATCTTTTTTTGTCACTCCATAATTGAGAAAATACTTTGAACAGCCAGAAAACAATATATTTTCACAATTTTGGGGGGAATAAAATGTTGTATATAATCATGGAAAATTGAACAAATCCCTCTGTAAAAACCTTCAGAATATAGACAGGAATAAAAATGTCAAGTTTGGTGTGTGTAAGTGCTACTGAAGTGGAGATTTATGGGTCAGTGTTGAAGAAAAAAACTCATTTTGAGGAAACGACCTTTAAAAATATGTATTGTAATTGAAATCTATTGAAACAGATAAAGTGCTATAAAAGAAACACTTAACAGTGTCTTTTGGATGTTTTCCTTCCACTAGTTTGAAAAAGCACTTTATGAAAAACCAAAAAGCCCAAAATCTCAAAAATTGACAGGTGCTTGAAAAAACAGTGTTTTTGCCTGCAGTGTCTCACCTTAATAACTATTTTTTAATTGTCACATTAAATCAGTAAACGTTTAGTTAACCTTAAAATGAAAAACTGCTGAATAGATTTCAGATTTTTATTAATAATTAATCAGAAAAGTATTTGTATGTCTCTTCTGACCTCTGCTGGAGAATCTGAAGACTGAAGCTCACTGTAGTGCACAGTATATAAATACATACTATTTTTTTAAGGTAGGTTGAGCACATTGCATTGTGGGATACAGCATACTTGTATATCATTAAGGGTTCCGCAATTGCAAAAAAGTAAAAAATGGTGCACAACACATAGTATAATATAGTACACTATTCTGAATCTTTTCTGATCACATTTACCCCAAAAGCACCACATTTAAACTCTTCGTAAATCGAAACCACATCTTTATTAAAGAAAGAAGAAACCCTGGTTCTGAGAGGGAAATCATTTAATTTCATTTTTAAATAATCTGTAAATAACAAGAACAACATGTAGAGTTATCACAGCGAGTACAAGAGAATCAAAAGATCCCAAATTAACAACTCAAGTGATCGAGTCTGGTAAAGAAACACCTGTTATGTGACTGCTTTAAAAAGTTACTGTCTGATCCATATAAAGGAGGGGGAGGGGCATCATCGAGCTCGGTCCAATCACACGCTGATTATACAGTAACTATAGCAACAAGCTCCATCCCATAAAGAGTCATGCAGGGGGGAAATCGCATGATTCCCCAACAACAAAAGAAGTGACGCAGCTACAAACAATTAAAATATCAAAAGAAATCAAAACATTATGGCCAGATGTAGTTAGACATGACGAATTTGAATCAACACACATACACAGAAGATGACAAGAGCCCATGAGCTCATGTCCATGATGAAGGAGAGAACATGAACTCCAAAAAGAGCAGCAGAAGAACTAACGTTCTGCGATCAATGGCGAATCAAGTAACACAACACAACAAAGCAACAATCCGACCGTCATAATCCATAAAGTGCTACACACTCCACACTTCATTAACGAAGTTGAGGATGACCTCATAAGTGACTTTTACAAATTTGACTTTGACAAAGTAATTTACGAACCTAACAAAGTCACGTAACAGTTGGAATGAACAGCTATCCAAGTAATTTATGAAAACAAATTTGCTATTGTAACTTCATAAAAGATGTCAATAAAATCAACGAAGTTGACTTGGTTAGCTTGACTTTTGCAAATCAGCTTCAACAAAGTCATTTACGAACTTGATATTATGCAGCTTGCGCAAGTTGTGCGCAACTATGTTGACTTTGAAAGAGACTTGGGTATGATCAACAATGACTTTCAACGACAATTGACTTTTTAAATTAATGTTATAAAGTTGATTTTGACAATGCCATTTATGAACTGAGTATGAATGTAATTTCATGGTTTGACTTTTCGCAAATTACTTTCAGAATCAACTTTGTTACATCGGCTTCATTATACTAATGCTGTCCATGTCACAAGTGCACAACTTTGTACAGAACTAAAAGTTGGCTTCGTAATGACTGCTATTATCAACAAAGCTTGTCTGCAGTACTTTTTGATGACAGTTACATTTTAGTAAAAATAACTTCTGTAACTACGGTGATTGTAACACAAACTTTGTAAAATCAAAGTCGACTTAGTAACATGACTTTGTAAAAAGTGTAGCAGTGTTGATTACCACCATTTTATTGCATTGCGTCGTTCACTCTTGTGTAGACGATGAACTAATGACAATCAAACATTAGTGAAGATTAATATAAAGTGATTAGCAATTGCGGAAAATTATCGGTATTCGGCATTTATAAAGTATAAGTATTACTCTATTCTACATGATGGCATCCGTGCACAAAACACCATCCCTTACACTTTCTCTCTCTCACACACACACACACACACACACACACACACAATCTGTTTGTTCAGATTGCTGTGATATGAGTGGGGTCTTCTATATTAATATTATTATCGTTATTATTATCATAGGATGCTAATCACAATAAGACAAACACTGTAATGTTTAGGAGGGACATCTCATTTGGTTCAAGTTGCTATTTACATAATCCAGTTGAAAAACACTGTGAAAAAACATGAGTAAAAACATGCAAAAAACAACCAAAATATGTCAATTTACATATGTATAATCTACTGACGCGTTTATAAGCCGTAATGATTTAAGCACAAAAAACGCCCACATGTGCGATAAAAACGAAACAGGCTGTAAACGAAATAATCAAAGCGAGAAAAATCACAAGATCTTCGTCTCTCCCCAATAGGAACAGCGTTCGGAAACAACACTGGACTTCAGCAGGAGATTCGCACAACATTTGCGGCTTCTCCGCTGTTTTTATTAGCGCAACGATATGAGGGTCCGACAGAGACAGATCAACATTTGTCGTCTGATACAGTATTGCGTCCTGTCGAAAAATCAAATACAACACTGATGCTGCTCTGCACACGCTCCCAAACTGACGTTCCTAAAAACAAAACAACGTGGTTGCCATGACAACCCACCGATGTCAACAATACAATGCTGTTGTCATAGTGACTGAAAAACAACAACAAAAATGTATAAAACCTACTCTTGGACACATTAAACTCTTCAGAATGATTCATGTGCTTTCAGATAAAAATATTTCGTAATGCTACAATATTAACGCAAACCATGTGACCCTGATGCCCACGGGATGATGTCATGTTTGTAGAAACAACGCTAGCACCGGGTCACGGTAACAGACTAATGATAGCAAGATTTAACATCTTGCTAAACGCAAAGCAACAGTGTAAATCAACGTAATCTACCAGCGAACATTCAGAGATCATGTGGAATGTTCTCATAATCTTGACAAAAACGTTAAAATAAAATGCCGGCGCGAGCGCCCTGAAGCATGTCACATGTCATGTGACTTCATGACAAACTGTAAAAAAGCAATGATGTAAATGATGTGGATTAGTTTATAAGAACATAGGGAGGGGCGGATGCTTGTTTGTCTCGAAAGAAATCAAGAGACGCCTAAAATACAGTTGATCACATGATGCGGTTCCTCCAATCAGATGCTGGCTCCGCCTCCTCAGCTCCGCCGGGTCCGCGAGTGCTGGATCAGCCACTGTAGTGTGATGTCTAGAAAACACATGACCACAAGCTTATTAGCATATATGCCGCCTGCATTTATTCAAGTTCCAGCAAACTGACCTGCCCACAACACACAGACGTCAGCCAATCACAGAGCTCACAGACATTTTAAGTGACGTCTTAAAGGTACAGTAACACAGAAAGCCTGTTAAATGGTAACTTTCATTGCTGCAAGTTCGCAGCGATTGATTTATATAATGTAAAACTAACATAAGTATCATTCGAGTCTTACCAATGTTGTCCTGCTCCTTACAGGAGATTGAGTAACAGCAGATCTCTCTGTCCTGGATGGTCGAAAGGTTCCTGAAGATCACATTTAACAACCGTTTTCAGTCATCAGATCAGAACCAGACTACATTAAAACTTCAGATGCTTTGGATTCAGTTTCAGATGAACTCACATTCTCTCAATGAGCTCCTTCTCATCCAGAGCTCCAGGAAGATCTCGCTTATTGCCCAAAACCAGAACCTGAGGAAAGACGGAAACTCTGCCAATCCAATATCCACAGACAGACTAAAAAAAAAATCTATAGAAAAGATCACATCAGACTCACTGGGATTCCCTGCAGCTGGGGTTTGTCTAACAAGTTGTGCAGTTCGTTCTTCGACGCCTCGATCTTCTCCGGATCGGCCGCATCAACCATGTACCTGAACGACAAGCACGATCTGTTATATGCGCATGACAACATAACAGCATTTACGTAACATAGCTGAAATGATGACTAAACTCACACGATAGCGCTGACGCCGCGACAGTATCGCTCCCACATGCTCCTGAAGCGCGGCTGACCGCCGATGTCCCACAGCTGCAGCAAACACACAAGAACACAGTAAACCACATGGAAATATCACATAGTCCTATTAATACACAGTTATATAAATAAAATTATGCATTTTAGTAAATTTCTAAATACATTTATTTTGTGAAATTTTAAAATTGAATTACAGATCAAGACAACTACTAAATTGAATTAAATATTATTTAAAGATGAAAAATATAATTTTTAAATATTTTAAATTCTCAGGCAATTTATGTTTTTAATTTTAACGGGTGAGAGGGTTGCAGAAAAAGCATTTCATTATATGAAATGTGCAACTTTTGTAATTTTTCGATTGCAATTTAAAACACTGATGTGATTTCACTATTTTCTAGCAATAGCTACTGAATAAACAAGAAAATTAAATAAAAATATCATTTTTAAAGACAACTTATTTTTTAAATGCATAAAAAATATCATTTTTTAAAATGCTATGCACTTTAAGACAGTTGCAGGTAAAGCTATATTTTAGCTATTTATTTTAACTTTTTATTATTAATTAATTTTAATTAATTTTTTTGCATGTTGAAACGTCTCTAAAATGTTAAACGGATGTCATTTTGCTATTTTCTAACAATGACTACTAAATAAAAATGTAAATCAAATCCCAAAAAATTAAATTTTTTTTTTTTTAAAGATGACTTTTTACATTTTTTTTTAATGTATAAAAGAGGGTTCCAATTCGGGAGGAGCTAGCTAATTTAAGTTGAAATGTTTATAGTTATTGATAAACTTATACTGATAAACTTCCCATAAACTAAAGGAACATTTCGTTTTTATTATTTTTCTTGCAATAACTTTGGTAAAAGGTTTGAATGACTGAGCTTGATATATACAGTAAACACTAAAATATGAGTCCAAATTAAGTTAACATTGTTTTTAAAATATTGCTCTCAGTTTTTATTTATATTTATTTCAAATGAATTGTAAAAATGAATTGTTTAAATACAAATACTGCATATAAGAAGTCAATATTGAGATGCTTGTTTGTCTCTGCAGTGTCACTGGTGTGATCTCATCTGAATCACACAGATCTCCTGACCTTGATGGTGACGTTTCCCTTGGTGATCTTGCGCATGTTGAAGCCGACCGTAGGGATCATGTCCTCGCTGAACTGACCCGACTGCAGGACGACAGACAGACAGAGACACACATCACCCATCTGATGTCACCAAACCTCTCTGCTAAACACCTTGTTTAGGCACCGACGTGTGTGTGTGTGTGTCGATTACTGTTCAATACAATACACATGATCGGACACAATGCCAGACACTGATTGGCTGAGAAACTGGGTTTTTGATTGACAGATGCTGGACAGGACCCCCCTCCCCAGTCTGACTCAATCTGATACACTGTGTCTGATAAAGAAAGTTATAATGCTGTCTATGATACTTTGTGTCTGATATATTCTGATCTGATACATTATATCTAATAACATTGTATCTGTGATGATACTGTATGTGATACATTCTGTCAGCTAAATTAATACATGAATGAATTCTGTTCAGGACAGTTTGTGTCCGATCTGATGTTGTATCTAATTACATATATGTATGACACACCGTATCTGATTTGATCTGATGATGCCGTATGTGACACATTACATCTAATAAGGTTGTATCTGCGCTAATGATGCTGAATCTCTAGTGTCTGATCTAATGATGATCTGCTGATGCTGAATCTGTTGTGTTGTATCTTCAACAGTGTGTCTGATCTGAGCTCACTGTATGATACATAGTATCTAACACACTGTTTCATCTGATGACTCTGTATGTAATGAATATGATACACTGGATCTGATAATGCTGTATGTGAAACATCATATCTAATAAAGTTGAGTCGTCTCTATTGTATCTCATCTAATGAAGCACACGATGTTGAACCTGCTGACCCGGACACACTGTGTTTCTGAGCTGACACACATCATATTCTCGTGTCTGATCTCTGTGTAATCAGCGGCGCGGTGTCGGTCACGAGACCCGTTACTGGAGCGAGGCCTGTGATGAAGCGAGCGGCAGGAAAGGCTTGTTTACCGCGATCACGTTGACGAAGGTGGTTTTCCCCGAGTACTGCAGGCCGACGAGCGTCAGCTCCATCTCCTCCTTCCAGAAGAGCGCCTTGAACCAGTCCAGCAGCTTGTTGAACAGCGCGATCATGGTGAACAGCGGCTCGAGCTCGGTCCGGGTCTGCTGCTGCTGCTGCTGCTCGCGGCGCGTTCTTCCTCATTGGGTGGGGTTTCACATCCACGCACAGCTGATCCAAACAATGCGGGACTCGCGGCGCCACGCGCCCCCTGCTGGACGCAAGCCGATGACGTCACCGCTCGTTGCAAATATTTAATCTTCTATGTGAACTTTTACGAGGTGAGGTGTTTTTTTTCCTCCGGTTTTCCTGTCTTTAATGTATCTGTTTATTGTTTGATGCATTTATATTAAAAAAATCATATAATGCAAATAACAGTAAAATATATATAGATATAACCTATGAATAATACCGAATGTTTTTCGGTAACTAAATTTCATTTTAAAATGGTGTACATTTTTTTTTTATTTTTGTTTTTATAAAATGACACTTATTTTTTTATTCACGAAAAGCCTTCCAATAAATAAATAAAATAAACCAGTTATGCATTATAAGTTTTGTAATTTAGTTTAATTATTATTTATTTATTTTTTATTTGTAAATGTGTTGTTATTGAAATATACAAAATAGGCCAGCGTTTTATATCAAATAAAGTATATATTATTATTAAGATTTATGATTTATGATTTGTATACATGTAGAAATAAAATGTATGTTATGTAAGTAAAAGATTTATGTGCAGTTTGATAAAATCTGAGTTAATATTTGGTCAGGTCAAGATTTATGGAGTTTAAACCTCTCTTTGTCTTTGGTCTTTATGCACTTTTATGGAGCTTATAATATGACTAGAATATTTAAATTGTGTAAATTTGAATGATTGAAAGGTGTCATTTAACAAAACTGAATTTTATGTGACATTTAAAATAATTTTGAATTTGATTTATTAATTTTTTTTTTTCTTGAATTTTGAATATTTGAAATTGAACACAATTGATTTTTTTTTATGAGGTTTATATTCAAATACAACAAAATAAAGCAGCTTATAATGAAGTGTGCATAATATACATAATACATTTTTCTATGTGTATAACACTTGAAGAGTAACAGAAAATAAAAGACACAGCCAGGTGAAACCAAAAACGATATTAAAAAGTCTAAATAAAAGAAATAGGATAGTATAGGAAGGGTTTTTGCTGCTTTACAAAGCCAGACCTATTTGTTGTTATCCCAGTTTTACAATTATATAAAGTTCCATTTACTTCAAAGCTACGCGAACATCATATTCTCGAGTCTGTTGTAAGAAAGCTTTCATTTGATGATGACAAAGTTATAAATTTGGTAAAGTCTTGTAAAGCCTTTGTGATGCCTGTTATAAACAAACAAACAAACAAACAATAAAAAGTTAAAAAGAAAGCATTTATTCAAAATATAAATATTTTCTAACAATATAAATCAAAACAATTTAACACATCATTGCTGAATAAAAGTTTTAATTTCTTTCACAAAAAAATAAAATAGTCCCCGAGCCTTTGAGCTGTAGTGTGTATTAGTCTCTGCAGGTGGCGCTGCTAACAACAGAGACACAGTTAACTCTGATTATAACGAAACACTAGGGTCTGTACTTTAAAGTAAGTAACAGTTTAGCTAAAGTAATCCATTCACGTGGTGCTTTTGTTTTCATATGGATCATTATTATTGTAAAAACAACACAAACAATCAAAAACTGTATCTGAAAATGTATCAGAAATAGTACACCACACTGGCATACTACCCAGACAGCACACATACGTTGTGCCGATGTCGAGCCGACCTACAAAATTCCATCGGGACGATATCGCTCAGGGAGCGTTTGCTAATAGGCAAGATGTCTCGGCGACGTCGGCCTCTGATCGGAAATGCTCTCCGGCCGATGCTGAGACGATACATTCCGGCCGCTCTGCGTAGACGCGGTTCACTGGCGTTTTGCTCATCGTTACGGACCACCCGCGGCTACCGCCGCTGGTTTATAATAAAACAATACACACCACTCTCAAGAACAGATGCAACTTTATTAATATTTTCATTTATTTCATATTACATGTACAAATACAATAACATTTACCAGATGCTTTGATCAAAAGTGTATAATTCGGGATTATTTGTAGTCTTTTGAACATTAACCATGATTTTACTACAGCTTTTGCAATAAAACCATAGAAAAAACAAAATCAACCATAGTTTTACTACAATCACCATGATTTTACTACAGCTTTTGCAGTAAACCCATAGTTAAAACAAAAATAACCATTACTACAGTCCTTGCATGGTTAAATGTTGTATGAGTATAGCACCTTTTGACAATACTTATTTCAAAGTAGGTTTACAGGAAATGCATGTTTCAAGGTTACAGTTTAAAAAGCCAGAGATGACTGAGACTCACTGGGAAGACCATCTAGTTCATAATAAAAAGTCATGTGTTCAGTGCTGTCAGCATCGCATGCTAACTTTATACCAAGAACTTTTTAAAAAGAGTTACATAAACACAAAATAAAACCAGGCAAACAATACTAGTTAAGCAATTAAAATGTTTTAAATTGCATGATAAAAGTTCAAAAATATTTTCTGATAAAATCTTACTAAACAAGTCTCTAGTTTAGTATTCAGTTAACATTAACATTATCTTTCAACATTTTTAAAGTGATGCTTACAAATAAAAGGGGACATGTAGGTCCACATAACTCAGAGAGTAAATATTGTTCATTTACAGATATAAGAGACGTTACAATAAAGCAGTTTGAAAATCATCAAATTTACCCTTATAGGCAAAATAAGGATAATATTTGTTTTGTGTGTTCATGTACAGTTGTCGTCTGTAGTCTCTGTGAGCGTTGGTGTCATCTGAAGTCTTCACGAGTGAGTTTGGATTCAGTCTGGAGCTGGTGTAATCTCTAGAAACCTTGGGATGGCCATCCTGAGATAGAAACAGGAAATAAAAAGGAGAAAGTTTAGAATTGCTGCTGCTGTTCATATTATTTCAGACAAAATATTATTTATTTAATCACATATAACTGGAGTGCATGGTTATTATTAGATGTGTTGTGTGAATACTAAACTATGTATTTTAATTTAATTTAAACAACAACAAAAAAGTGTGTCCGAGCCCCAAATATTATTTGGAAGGCTATTTTCAAAGTAAAATACCAATAGGTTTTGCTTCCTTTAGTGGACTCTGATAAATTCTTGGTGTTAGAATTTAGTGACCTCACTACAGGCCATGCACCATAGATGCTGCTGCCTCAATTTGAGCTGATTTTGCCACTTCCAATTCACCAATCAATAAACAAAAATCGACACACTGCCACTAATGCTCTCAAAAATCAGTTTATTGATGAAGTGTTTCACGTGATCCCTGTAAATGTAATATTTGTGGAACAGGCATCTCTTTAGAATGGAATATACATTTCAGTAGGTGGAACATTATATTTGTAATTTATACTACCGTTAAAAGTTTGGGGTCAGTACGATTTTCTTTTTACGTCTTTGAGAAAAGTCTCTTCTGCTCAACAAGACTGCCTTTATTTGATCAAAAGCAAGTAAAAAAACTGTAATATTGTGAAATATTACAATTTAACAACAGTTTTCTACGTGAATATATTGTGAAATGTAATTTATTTCTGTGATCTAAGCTAATTTTTATTACTCCAGTCTTCAGTGTCACATGATCCTTCAGAAATCATTCTGATTTGCTGCTCAATAAATATTTTCAATTATTATCACTGTCTTATCAATTATCAAAAGTTAAAACAGACATTTCTGTTTCAAACACTGTACTGTTTTAAAACTTTATTCATCAGAGAATCCTGAAAAAGTGAAGGAACACAGCTGTTTTCAACACTGATAATAGTCAGAAATGTTTCTTCAGAAGCAAATCAGAATATAAGAATGATTTCTGAAGATCATGTGACACTGAAGACAGGAGTAATGATGCTGAAAATACAGCTTTACCATCACAGGAATAAATTACTTCTCTAAATATATTCAAATAGAAAACTTATTTTAAATTGTAGTGAATTGTATTCATTTCATATGTTAAACTGTGGTTGCCATAAAAGACTTTCAAAAACACAAAAAACCATACCTTCCCAAACTTATGAAACAGTTGTGTATGTTCAAGATTGTCCTTACTGGTCCTGCAGTTTATAGCATCTTGGAGATGTTGTCTGACAGCAGCGGTGGGCCGTCAGGGTGAGCAGGGCTCTGCTGGCCCTATAAAAAACAAAACTGTGTGAAAAAAGCTTTTAAAGACTATTTAGTTATCATTTACATTTGTGTAATGTTCACAAATTGCTTGTGATTAGTTTAGTTGAGGTTGACCTGGAATATCCTACATTACAAAAAGTATATGGCCAGCACTACAGATTGTGCTACCCTTTTGATGAAAGAAGTCACATCTGATTTGTTACGAGCATTAGTGACAGAATCATCAGCAAATCAAATTTTGACATTCAATGACAGCACACCCTCTGGGTCTAGAGACGTGCCCAGTGCTACCCCCAGCGTTAGACTGCCCTTTTAGTCAGGGATTTCCAAAGTACGAAAGTGAAATTAAATGAAAAGAAAATACAGCCTACAGACCTGGTTGCCAATCTACTAAAATGCTTTTTTAAGGTGCTATTTTGCAGAAAAAAAGAGAATAACTGAGAAATGAAGACCTACAACTGAGAAAGGAAGACCTACACCTAAACTGAAGGCCAGCAACATTTTTATGCACCATTTCAAAGATTGCAACTACGAGTGCTATGAGTGGCTAACAGTTAACACCAAGCACAAGTTATTTTGTTGGCCGTGATTACTTTTTAATCTGAGTCAAGGGACATGGAAAGAGTTCTTTATTATTTGATGAGTATTGTATCATGCACATTGTTATAAAAGAGGTCAACCGATTCATTGGTTTTGCTGGTTAATCGGCACCGATAGTTGATTTGTAGAACTATCTGCAAAATCCATGGAGATATTTTTCCGTATTGCGTTTGTTTTGCCATGTGACACTGTGCGCTGCACAGAGTGGGAAACTTCAAACGCGAGTTTAAATGCAGCCGTTCACATAGTTTTCTATTAAATAACATTATATTAATCTCAAATCATTGTAAATTTACATAATGACTTCACCCTTATTAAATTATGTATTGTGCATTTTACAGCAAAACGTTGGTCTTTCTGTGGCTCTAATACAGTCTGTATGCTTCATATAGAAAGCTGTAATACAGATTGCGCGTTTTCTTTCCGTTTGCTCTTTTTTTTTTAACACTGAACTTTAAACACATATGCCACATAGTTCATTCCTGAAGCAAACGTATGTCCGTTTGGTGATTAAATAAACAGTTTTAGACCGCTGCTTGAATTGAATGTGACGCATCCGGTGTGTGTGATAACTGTGACTTCTCACATGATTGTGAGACGCTGCACATGATTAGATAATCATGCACTGTTCTAAAATAGCAGCAAATAAAATGTGATGCGTTCGGTGTGTAGGGTTGGGTATCGTTTGAATTTTATCGATTCCAATTCCGATTCTGCTTATCGATTCCTAGTTTCGATTCCAATAAGATAAAAAATCCAATATAAAAAAATTAAGTCAAACATTTAGATGTCAAACATGTTTCTGTCTTTTTACAAAGCATTCTGTTACAGCTGAATAACATGAGCAAAAATCAGCAGCTTACAAAACACTGCAAGAGGAATTTTGCCTGTGCTTAAAAAAAAAAAAAATACCATAGCAAAAACAATTAATTAATAAAAATATTAAAGTGTTAAAGAGAAGTAACCAGTCAGTAGTAAGATATGAACAAACAAATCAATTAGCAATATCCTAAATACAACTAAACAAAATTTCAGATACAGAAACTGTAATTAAAAGTTTAAAAACACTGCATAGTTTTCTTTTTATAAATAAAATAAAGATTAATCAATTAAAGTTATTAAATATATTCAGTCGAGATCAGTGAATGATTTTCTTTTGTTTCTTTTGTTCTTTGATTAACATTAATGACAGACAGCGCGTTTATTAGGCTGTTGTCTCTTTAAACAAAAATACTGTACGTGTGTGTTTTCTTTCTCATCTGTTTACATTCATGTAAGACAAAAACGTTTGTGTTTATGATGATATACTGATGTAGTTTTCTGTATATTGGTCGACAAATATGAAAGAAGTCAGTTTCGGCTCGGAACAACCTTTTCTACAGTTGAAATACATGGAATGGTCCGAGAATGGACACAAACCCGGGAACCCACAGCGCGACCGCAGACCGCTGCTCTCATTCAGTATCCATTTTGTTCAGTATTCATTTTAAAAACTATTGGTTTATAAATCGGTATCGGCCAGTGTGGTCCAAACTAGCTATCAGTATTGGAAAAATCCACTATCGGTTGATCTCTAGTTGATAATACTGTGGTGCTGTGTGGATGTCCAGACAAAAAAAAGGACCAAATCAATACCGTTGGCTACTGGTGATACATTGAGGTCTAATGAAGCGAAATGATCGGTATTTAGGAGAAAATGAACACTACTTACAACAGTATTACCTTTAATCCATAGCCTGGGCAACCAGCTGTCAGCACGTTCACAACTGTCTATAGAAACGTGACTTCTCTGTCGCATGACAACAGATGCACGGGCGAGATACTGGAGCTGATGACGCTGTTTGCCGGCGCAGCATCGTGATGTCTATCAGCCATCGGCGATGGACGATGACATCGTCAATCAGGCCAACCCTAACCAGGATGACATAATTAAACAATTGTACACAGATTAACCCATGTTGTGATAAGGGGAAACCGTTATATCTTGCTCCCGCCCATATTCGCAGCGGCGTCCGAAATAATTTTGCACGTTCAAAGGCTGGTGTGACCGCACCTTTACACATACGGCTGCGTTAGCTGTAACAGAGATGTGTAAGATGTGTACAGGTGTCTAACAGTTGTTTACTGAAGGCCCTGACTGAAACCTCACGGTACTTACTGTCTGACAGCAGGTTCACTCAGACTCTGCTCATCATCACTGAAGAGTCCAGGAACAAAACAAGCAATCTGACACAGAGTCAACAATATTTACTCTGCAGTTCCAGGTTCATTAGAAGGAAACAAGCTAGAGTAGAGGTGAAATGGAGATAAAAGACAGAATAATATGTAACAATTATAATAACATGTAATATACATATTCTACTACTAAAAATATAATCTTAAAATAACACAATCTATATTTTTAGTTTTAGGTTGAGTGTGACTTACGTTATGATGTCAGGGACTTCTTAAAATTGGTGAAATGTATTCTGAAAAAGGCATATTCATGTTTTTCATGAGCTTCTTCAGGTCACCTGTATTTCTAAGTCAGAATCTCCCTTCAGAAATGTTGAAATCTTGGAGCTTCACTTCTGTTCTGTAGAGTTTCTTTCTGTCCTCCTGAAATCACAGAACAATTTGTATTAATATCTGTTTATCATGAAATATCGAAACTAATGTGAACTTGATTTCAGCCGATTACACTCTCACTGTAAGTGACGTCATCGATTCAGTAAATCAGACTTTTCCAATAACATACTGACAAATCACCAGCAAAACATTCAAAGTGCCATCAAAATATCTCATACACACACGAAGATTTGATTAAAAGCCCAGAGTTTCATCAACAAGAGCTCAATCTATATAGTTAGCCTACCTGAAAACTGCTAAGATGCTAACGGACTTTTTCGAAGAAACTAAACCGTTTCTATAAAATAAATTTAATTGAAACATGTCAATAACAAGCAAAAAACGTGTCAGGAACATTTGTATGTAATATTTGTGTGATTTTAGCGACTAAACTTACCCAAAACAGTGTAAACTGCAGGGAGAGACGGAGATTACTGCTTGCCAGTAACGGTTTTTGTGTTGATGCCCCGTTTCCATGGCAACTCTGCTCCCTGCTAGCGCAGGACTCAACGCACACACAGCATTCACACAAACAAACATCTAGAGTTAAAACATTACATTTATAAAGTAAAGTCTCATTCAATAATCATTCAATAATTAATTTAAAAATCATTTTGTTTTAATCAAATCGAAGATTTGATTAAAAGCCCAGAGTTTCATCAACAAGAGCTCAATCTATATGTTAGTTAGCCTACCTGAAAACTGCTAAAATGATAACGGACTTTTCCGAAGACACTAAACCGTTTCTATAAAATAAATTTAATTGAAACATGTCAATAACAAGCAAGAAACGTGTCAGGGACATTTGTATGTAATATTTGTGTGGTTTTAGCGACTAAACTTACCCAAAACAGTGTAAACTGCAGCGAGAGACGGAGATTACTGCTTGCCAGTAACGGTTTTTGTGTTGACGCCCCGTTTCCATGGCAACTCTGCTCCCCGTTCGCGCAGGACTTAACGCACACACAGCATTTACACAAACATCTAGAGTTAAAGCATTGCATTTATAATGTACAGTCTCATTCAATAATAAATTTAAAAATCATTTTGTAGTTCAGAAGCAACAGCAACAATAGCTCACCATATTATTTCACCGGATTATTTCTGAAAGCCTGTAAAAGAGTGAAAAACACGGTGAAAAAGCAGTCAGGACTTCTCTTTAATAACCCGCTTTTACATTTTCCCTCCGAGAAACTTCTGAAAACGCATTAAGGCGTTAACATTAATGTTAAAAAAAATCGCTACCGTGACCGTTGGCTCAAAAAGTTAACGGTAACATTATTTGAAAATAAGCCAGACTCTTCAGCTGCCCATAGACTGTATTACTAGTACTTTTTCAGTGTCACAAAATTAACAAAGTAGTATTTTTTGTCTAATTGAGCTGAAGTGAAATCGTAACGTTACCTCAGAGCCACAGATGTCGCTGGGATTATCCTCTTCTCTCTCTCTGGGTGGCTAAAAGAGACGAACACTGGGCACGCGCACACAGAGAAGCGCGGCATCGGCCCGCGGTCGTGAACCAGCTCAGGGCCGACGATTGATGAGCTGGAGAACAGAGCACTGACCAAATTATATCGGCCTCCGCCAGGCCGATGTTTTATAGATGTTTTAGGTGTAGAGGCCGACGTTTCGATATTGGGCCGACGTCGGCCAGACGTACATGTGCTGTCTGGGTACGGTTCTACCGCACAATAATTAGGAAATTACAGTGTCACACTTATAGGAGTTATGGTGTACTGATTTATTTTATTCAAGTAAACTATTTTAATGGTATTTTTGTATTTTGATTATTATATATAGTGAGAATATCATGCTTCACTGTTGGTTGTGTTTATATCCAGTCAGAGGCGATCACCATGGCAACAGCAGCGATTCCGCTCAACGGACTGACCTCAGATCAGTAACGAACACTTCTAACGCGTAGCGTGTATGAGAAAGAGTTTTTAACCTGCTAAGACGTTAGAAAACGCGCGCTATTTCTGATCTGAATCAGAGTGAGATAACAGGACTGACGTTATTTAACCTTGTAACGTGGATGTTCTTAAAACTTACAATACATTTGATTTTATCACCTGTGCCCAATTTATTAGCAGACCCTGCAGTACTGCAATGTGCCCAGCAGAGGTCAGCAGCTTTACTCTCTTTGTGATCGGAGCTCAAACTAGTTTGTTCCTCAGATTATCTCTGAACTAAGTGTAGCGACATATATGTTTCTTTTTTTTTACATTTTAAAATGTTTGTCTCAGTTGAAGTGGCAAATAAGAACAAATATTGAGACGTTTTTAAAAGCCTTTTTGACATTTATGTCAGCAAAGACGGAATTTTAAATTGAATTTGATGTATTTCTGTTTTACAGTACACACACGCACACACACACACACACACACACACTTGATCTCAGTTCTTCCTCGACAACAGTCTGTGATTGGCTGAGCTGTTGTGACGTCAGCCAGTGACGAGGGGCAAGAAAAAAACTGCGGTTTTGGGGTTTCCTCCTCAGACTGGAAACATATCTTTCTCTATGTGTGTGTGTGTGTGTACAGGAGAGGAACGTTAAACCGAGGACACACCCAGACTAAGATCATACCAGAACACACACACACACACACACTGGTGTTGAGTTCTATTATCTGAGCTGATGAGGGTGGAGTGTGTTTAGGTGACATGCTAACAATACAAATAATCTTGAATTTCTGCAAAAGTCTGTTCTGTGGAACGGTGTGTGTGTGTGTTTGTGTGCTGGACCAACATGTGTGTGTGTGTGTGTGTCTAAGTAAAGTACTTCTAAATCTGTGTTAGTTTAGTCATTCAGTTCTTTAAGCCCTTTTAGTGTTTGAAAAAACAAGTGGTAGAAACAGGAAATAGTCTGAATTCTGGGCTGATCTCTTCCTGTCATGAACAGAGATCAGGTACATGGCCAAATTAATCAAGAAACTTCACTTTAGAGCCTCAGATGATGCTCATTTTTACAGACGTGTCACTAGTCACACATATTAATGCATGACAGCAATATTAGTTACAAAAAAACTTTTAAAAAATAGAAAAGAAAATTAGAATTATTCCTTTGTCAAATAACTGAAATAAATATTATTTTAGTATTATTATATTAGTATTAATAGTTACTAAAACTATTTAAGCTAAAATACGAGGTTTAGTTAAATTACTGCTGCTTTGACAACTAACTGAAATAATTAGAAGACGTAGTTAAAATATCAATGAATTACTAAAACTGAAATAAAAATTAATTAAAGTTCAATAGAAATATTTTAAATGACAAAAGCACATAACAACATTACTAAAACAAGCTCAAATCTGAAATGTTTTCTTAGGAAGGTACTGAAAAAGATGCATTATTAACATATCAATAACTACTTAAACTAAACTGAAATAAAGAATAAACTAGAAATAAACTAAAGCTAAATAGAAATTTAAACAAAACTAATAAAAGCATAAATGTACCATTCTCAACTAACAGAAAATAAGTTGAAACTGAAGTATTAAAGCGGAGAGCAGCTTAAATTAGTTCATATTGAGACCAATGACTTCTGAGTATTTAGTGCTTTCAGTATTTAGAGCCAGTCTGAGCCGAGTGTAGAGGATCTGTTGAGTGTGTGTGTGATCTATACTCAGCGTGTGTACGAAGGGTTAACAGCTGAGGGACTGTTTGGATTGTGATGGGGTTTGGTTTAGTTGTCTGAGGATCTGGGGGCAGTGTGTGTGTGTGTGTGTGTGTGTCTCTGTGTGTGTGTGTGTCTGTGTGTGTGTCTCTGTGTGTGTGTGTCTCTGTGTGTGTGTCTCTCTGTGTGTGTGTGTGTGTGTGTGTGTGTGTGGGGAGGGACAGCTGCTGGTTTAGGGTCCCGGGAACTTCAGGACAATGAGACACTGTGAGACTTCTGCAAGCAGCTGCTAAACACGTCAACACGACTAAATCACTTTACAAACTCTCACAAAACTAAATCTGCTCACACCTCTTCACTTTCCTCCGCGTGGTTTGTTTTCTTCCTGGACTCTTTCCACAGACGATCCTGCTGGAGTCTCAAGGGCTAATCAACGGACTGAAAGGAAGATTTTTATTAAATCTATTCAGATCAAAAACTTTATGGTACTATCTACTTATGGTCACTAGTACGTAGTGATAGAAAATGAAGATTAATTTAACATCAGCCTTAACATCAAAACACACTAAAATAGACACACAAAAATTACAAGAAAACTTTGGGGAAAAAACTTAGAAACGTAGTCGTAAAAAAAAAAAAAAAAAAAAAAAAAAACAGAACTAAAACTCAGAAAACTTAGTAAATGTAGAAAGCTTGGAATTTTTTTTCTAAATCTCATAGAGAGAAAAACATTTTTTTTTCTTAAAAGATTCAAAAACTAAGACAAAAAACCTTAGAAACGTAGTCAGAATACTTAGAAATCTTAGAAAAACCGTACAAACTGAGTACTAAAACTTAGAAGAAACTTGGGGGAAAAGACATATAAACTACTAAAACTGAGAAAACTTTGGGGAACTTTGGGGAAAAAACATAAAAACTTAGTTCTAAAACTAAGCATAGAACTAAAACTCAGAAAATTTAGTCCAAAAACTAAGAAAACAGTCGAAAAAATGAGAAAGCTTAGTTCTAAATCTTCTAAAGCTTAGAGAGACAAAAAAATAGAATACTCAGAAAACGTAGTTATTGCACTACGGATAAAATATAAACATATACAATAATGTCTCAAACAGGCTCAGATTTGAGATCCTCTGCATTCATTTAATAGCTGTATACTTTAACTGGATGAAGACTAGCGACTCATTTGGCACGGTTTTATTCTCCTGAGGAGTTTTAGGAGAAACATCTGAGATCTAGCAGTTCCTGTGCCCTTCCTCCAGCAGTCTGAGACTCTTTTGTGAGGCATTAAACACACACACAGTGAATGGCCGTCGTTCACACGCCCACGGGACGCTGTTGCTGAAACTCCAGGAGCTTTGAGCTCAACAAGTCTGATTTGCAAATCATTTGTGTGCGACTCTCTGATCCAGAAACACAGGGGTAAGGGGGGGATGCCACACGCAAATCACATTCACAAACACCCGAATCAGTCCAGATCACCACTAAATACAGCAAGATACACCCATAAAACACACTTTAAACACATGAGCAGATGTTAGATGTTCGGGGGAAGGTTGAAGTGTCTAATAACGTCTCAAACTGTGCTCAGATTGGTCTGTGATCTTTATATGAGCTCAAACTTTGAGATATTGCATTGTTTAGATGGACACCGCGCTAAAGCTAAAAGACAAACAAACACAAGTGCAGTTAGAGCATATAAGTGTATCTCAGCCAATCACACGGCCAGAAAACACAGCAGCTGAAGGGTCAGAGGTCGCACAGGACCCCCATCACAACATCGGACAACATCTAAACAGAGTAGATGACAACAACTCAAACAAATGAGACACTCAACATGTCTTGATATCATTGAACACGTAAAAATATCTCAAATCATTTCTTGTAAGGAAAGAGTATCTCTCTCTCTTTGTGTGTCTCTCTTCTGCTGAAGCAATGGTGTGTGTGTGTGAGTGTGTGTGTAAGCGTCAGTAGAGTCTCTGAACAATGGTGTTGATCTCCATATGTGTGTGGCCATCTGGCCGTGTGTGTTTGTGTCTGAGTCGCTCACAACAGCCTCAGTTAAAGCAGCGATTGAGCTTTTATGACGTCAGGACAGAAACCCTCCTAAATCCTGTGCTGAGTGTAATCACTCACAAACAGAACAAAACAGCCAGAGGGACACAATAGCACGGCTGCTGTTGCCTAGCCTACTGCTAAATAAACAGCTAGCCTTTCAGAAAGCTAGCGCGCTAACCCAAACAACACCTCATGAGGGACGATGTGAAACACTTCACCCAGGAATCAGCTTTGATCGCCTGACTCACACAGAACACAGTGATTTACTGTAGATAAATCATTCCAGATATCTGACAATAACACGTTCATTTCAATAAAGCTTGACAACTGACTTACTGACTGCTATAGTTTAACATTTAACCTTTAATGCATCAATAGTTTGTTAGCATGTAATAACATGACAATTCAATTACTAATTTCAATAGTTTAAAAGTTTGTAGCAAAATTTTGATTCATTTCAATAATTTGACAAACAATAAGCAAACTTTTTAAACAGTTGAGTTAAGTAAGAGTCTATTTTAAATGAATTTATCAATGGATCAAGTTTCACTTTTTCCTACTCAACATCTCTTTGTCACAGTCTACAAGGTTGTTATACTAATATTTACAAAGTGAAACACTAATTTTAATAGAAAAAAATATGGGAATTATATATATAGTATATATAATGTAATGTATATGATGAGAAGAAAAAAATAAGTATATAAGACCTAGAATTACGTGTGTGTAACAAGTGTACAAATATAATAAGAAATTTACTGAGGTACAACATGTTAGATAAACATAGTTAGATGAATTTCTGAATATGATACAGTGTTGCATGTAGTGCATTCTGGGATTGCACACTTCATGAAACAATTAATGTAATTGTCAGTTCATTTTCTCATAAAGCGGCATGATTTAAACCTCGTTGATTACACCTTTGATGCCTGAAAATGGTGTTTAGTTTGGCAGCTCAGTTCACGAGGGCAGTGGCTGCTGATAAGTATAACTGAACACCCATCTCAGTGTGTGTAGGAGAAAAACAAGCCCAGACACATCCAGATAACGCCAGCATGCCCACCGAACGCCAACCAGACGCCGCTCGAGGGAGTTTACAAGAGATGAGAGATATCAAACCTCCATTACAACACCATAATGACATCAGACCAGAGAAGAACATTTCATTCATTGAAGGTTTATTGTAATAAAAAGCTCTATATCTGCACAAATGCATTTAAAAAATGTTTACATTAAATGCAACCCTGCTTCAAAATAGCTTACAAACTACATCTAAAACAGTAAAGGAGCTGCTCAGCAGCCCACGAGATGCTACAGACGCACTCCGGCCCCGAAACCAACCAACACACACAAAGCATCCTGGGAAAACACAATCACTTCCCCAGAGACGCCAGCGGTGGAGCCTTCAGTCCGTGCGACCCATTTCATGACATCACCAGAGGAAGTTAAAGAGCGTATTGCCTGAGTATTGCACAGTAAGACTTAAAGAACCAGGCAGTGACGTTTATTAAGGGAGCGGTGGCGCTGTGGTTAAGGCAGAGGGGATTATGGGAGTTTGCAAAGGCCTGAAATATGCAAATAAGTTACATTCTCAAAGTCACCACAGGTGGCGCTATACCAAGCAAAAGCGCAAACAAGTTTTATTGTTATCATCATGAGTGAGCTTTGCAAACGTACAGAAATCTGAAGTCAAATCGCTTAAAGGTTTGCGCAAAGCCCGATTCAAATTGCTTTACATTCTTGCGGGAGTCGTGAGGTATCATCGTAATTGCACTGAAACCGTGCGCGAGCACCAGTGGAAACACCCAAAACCTGTTTTGGGTTTGTAAAAATAAACACAGTGGCAGTCACAGTGCTGAATATCTCTAGAGTCAGTTGTCCGGTTGCGTAACAACCAGTGTTTTAAAGTTAGTCGTAAATAAAGGCCTGAAATGTGAAGTCGCAGGAACGGTAGACTTTCGGCGGTTAGGCGCGACACCGGGGGACACCGGTCGCGTGCGTTCAGCTGGACACCATCATCAGGTAGTTTTTGGGTGGACTCGTGCGACCGCTCATCATGAAGCGGCTTTTGCAGTTCGCCGTGTGGTCGTACGCAGAGGGGGCGTGGCTTGAGCTGGGTGGCTCCGCCTCATAGAGTACGCAGATGGAGCCGTCCTCGCCGATGCGGTAGGACACTTCGTACGGGTCGACCCACAGCGTCAGCTCACGCGGCAGGAGCGAGAACAGCTGCCCGCTGGTCAGTCCGATGTGACCGGCCGCTCGGCCAATCAGAGGGTCCATTTCATGATTGATCCGTATGCAGCGGTAACCGGATCCCTTCTGCGGCCTGTCGGGGAACCAGTGGTGCTGGTAGTGTTCTGCAGAAAAATAAACACTTTTGTTAAAATCCAAACTATCTTTTACTAAAGTATATGATCAGTGAATCAATATTGAAAGAAGCTGATATATTTGTAATATTTTTTAAACGAAGTATAAAAGCATTTATGTACGTACCTGAGAGCGCGTGCGCGAGATAGTCTCTGAACAAGTGCAGCTGCGCGTCACTCAAGCGTCCGCGGCTCCGCAAGAGTCTGCAAACGAAACTCGCGGCGGCAGAAACCTCCGGGATCATCTCTGCTCCGGTGCCGTGCATCACTGTATTCCGTTCAAATAAAACCGCTGGTAGTGAAAACCCACAGGAGCTGCTGTCCTTTGATGCTGGTGAATTAGTGCGGCAGGTTTAATGAGGATGAAGCAATCTACATTCCCCGATCCAGTCGGATCTGTTCCGCTGCGCTCTGATCTGTCCCGAAGAGAAGCGGTTCCGCTCATAAATACGCACAAAGCCGTCGACGTCATTCGCGCTGGTGTGAGCGACAGGCCCAGCGTCCAATGAAACGGAGGGCGGGGCTTCCTCGCTCGACTGATTGGTTGTCAGAATGGAAAAAAACTGCGTGTTATGATGACGCTCGCCTTCCGTCCGCGTCCAAATATGGAAGTTTACGTCAAACGTAGCTCCGGTATGCGTGACGACATTCAGGGGGAAAAACAAAGACCGCGTGAACGCGCGCGCTTACCGTAAAGCCTAAGCGTTTAATTATAGAAGCGTGCGGCGTCCGGAGCTGGTTTTCCTCTCTTTTATCATCTGTCGAGCGTAGGAGACACCTCAGCAGAAACTTACACACGACCTAGAAAGAATCAAACTCAACGACCAACCCTAATCCAACAAAACATAACAGACAAAAAGTTTCTAACTCCTGTTAATTTTCTAGTTATATGCATTCAATCGTATTTAGTTGTGTGAATGACATAACACAATGTTTTCTGTGTGATAACGTATATATATATATATATATATATATATATATATATATATATATATATATATATATATATATATATAAACATGATGAATTCAGTCGTGAATCTGTATTTAGAGGCGCGTCAGCGACATCTGCCGGCAGCGCGCGTCACGACAAACAGATGTTGAGTCGCGCCTTAATTAATCCAACCTAAACATTCTCTCGTTTGTATTTCCGTTTACATTTGATTTACCACACCTTTAACTTCTGTAGATATCTCAGTCTGACTCGCGCAGCATCTCATCTCTGTCACTGTGCCTTCCCTGTATCTGTTACCATGGCGACCGCTCACATCCTCTTCCAGCAGCTTTCATTTCAGTGATATAACACAAACCAGTTACAATAATCCTCTGCTGCACACTGATACTTCAGGATTTCATGTTATATATTGGGTCATATATATTTATCTACACACACACACACACACACACTAATTAATACATACTTTAAATATACTACATTGTATAGTGTGAGTTTGGTTGGTGTGCACACAGATGGCGGTTCTGCTGTTGTGTGTGTGTGTGTGTTTGTCTTGTGGACTGACAGCAGGATTGTCTATATTTGGCTGTAGTGTGTATGTGTGTGTGTGTGTGTTGCAGAAGTTGTCTTGGTTCACGTGAAGGGCTCTCACCATGGCAACACACCTGTGTTTCCGAGCGCCGGCTGGAGACACGACTCTCTCTTTGTGTGTGTATGAATGTGTCCTGATGAAGGATGCACGTAACACACACTCGTGTCTCTGGTTTGGGGTCTGGTGACCCGTCTGACCCGCGGTGCTCCTGCGTGTCCTCGGAGACAGGAGTGGGACGTCGCCACCTGGAGGTGAGCTGGGGCATTATGGGTAATCCCACAGGAGGAGTGTGTCCTCCTGCACACACACACACACACCGCCTGCAGTGCAACTGCTGTCTCCTCTGATCTGAGCTGACACGTCCCTCCAGCAGTGTGTGTGTGTGTGTGTGTGTCTTATCTTTAAGGAGAAACATGAGACAAAGTGAGCATTTTCCAGTGTGTTTATATATAACCAGTAAGCAACCCGACCTCGAATGCTGTGTCTGAATCCTGACTTGAACATCTCTCTCTCTCCCATATTTCTCCTCCGAGCTGCTCGCAGAGCCCTGACTTTAAGGACACCGGGTTGATTTATTCATGCCTCTCTTCTGGTTTAGTGGAACTTCTGATGGCTTGACACAGATCTGCACTTTGCTGTGGTGTGTGCTGTCCTCGCTGCATGTGCTGGCCGCAGGAGAGACGCGTGCATGTTCTCCTGACGCCTGTCAGCTCCGCTCACGTCCAGGATCTCACACCGGAGAGTTTAGCAGGGCATCTCCAAACCTTTAAAACCCAACACGCTTGCATGGGCAGAGAGCTCTCTGTCTCCTGTGATCTCAAGTGTCGTGTCCTCTAGAGACACAGAAGAGATCTCTGGTATCTCATGGCAAACCTGAGCACAATGTGAGAACGACTGAGATCTCAATATGAACTCTGGGACTGTGACGTTTTTATTTCTCTGAAGGTATGTCAGGAGAATAATCTGAGACTTAGTTGATGCATAAATGATCCATTAAGTCTCATGAGTTGTTAAGCAATTTGTTAAGTTCTTGTCTTTAAACACAGACATTTGTTCTTGATTAGTTGCTATTTCATATCTTTAGATTTTCTCATTTATGTATCAGTCCTTGAACAAAAAAAATCAAGAATCCAAACTTGGTGATGTCAGGGCATTGTGTTGTGGATGCTCTACAGTTTATTTTAAATATATATAGATATAGATATCTAGATTTGGTTTATCAGGTGAAAATGGTGCACCTGATCTCTTAATGAAGCACCATAGCTCTTACACACTCAACTTTAATTCTTTAATACTAGGTCTAGTGATGAGTGCGTTAATTAATTCCTCTCATTAATTAAATGCACATTTATGTCTTCACAGCTCCGACTGGATGTTGGAGACCCAGTCCACGAGCGTCTGATGAGGGCTGAACTCCGCCAGCCAATCAGCTCTCGCGTTACGCCAACAGACGTGGCTGCCCGGCCAATCACAGCGAGGACGTGGCAGAGGTGGGCGGGGCCTGAGTGCTGGAGTGTCTGTGTTCTGGAGCGAGTGCTCACAGAGAGAGAGGAGAGACAACGCTCCGTCTGTGTGTTTGACTCTGCTGCGCGTCTCTCTCACTGCAGCTCTCTCTGTGTGTGTGTGTGTGTGTGTGTGTGTTCATGTGTGCCGGCAGAGGCTGCGTCGCTCCTTCATCACCATCATCTTCATCAGTGAATTCACAGCATCGGCACACGATCCCGCTCATCTGTTGCCGTGGTGATGGGCTGTCGACTGTCATGGCCGTGGATGGGCGACAGGATGGGGGTGAGTCCGGTGTGTGTGTGTGTGTGAATGCTCATGATTGTGTGTGCTGATGGTGATCAGGAGTGACACTGATGCTGATACACCACATCTTATTTCAGACACACACACACACACACACACACACACTCTCTCTCTCGTGACTCATGCAGTGATGTGTGTTGGTATGAAGATGCAGCATTATTTTCATCATGAGATGTGTGTGTGTGTGTGTGAGCCTGAGGTTCAGCTCAGTCCCGGACGGATCGGGTCTTCAGGCAGGGAAATATGTTTACACAGCTGTGCTTCACTATAGTAGTGTGTGCGTAAGATAAACCGAATCTGGTGAAATAGAGCGTACGCCAAACGACTGAACGCACGAGATCCGCATAAACGGGGACTCAAATTAATCACAAGCTTTCTGGTCACTGCGTTTGTCTGTCGTTTGTCCTGTCTTCTTTAGGTGCACGGTCAGGATCTGACCCGCCTGCAGAAGCAAGAGGCCTTCCGTATCCTGGCCAGCTACGAGCAGCCAATCACGCTTCAGATTGAGGGCCGGGGGCGGAGCCTGCAGTATAACAGGACGACGGACTGCAGCACGCAGACGGAGCGACCGTGGGATCCTCTCCGTCCGCACTCGTGCACCCTGCCACGACTGCCTCCTTCGGACAGGTGCGACACACCTGTAGCTCACTGCTGACACCTGCAGGACAAACACAGACGTACACTTCAGAAGCGTTCACGCACAACGCATTCTTGCGTTTTAATTGTTGCTTAAAATACACTTCGTCTAATCATATTCAAGCACTGCGTTTTGAACATTCTGTCATGGGAAAATTCGTTACTTATTACATTCGTTTAAATTATGTTGCTTCCCGAAATTAAGAATGTGTCGTGCGTGAACAAATTTTTTTTTGAGTGCATGCGTACTTACTTTAACCATTAGAGCAAACACAGCCATTTTTAACGTGGATGTGCAAGGTTTATGGTGTTCATTCCAAAAACGATAAGTAGAACGATAGCTATATTAGCGTCCGCACCAACACAGCATTACGTTATGTTTATTATACACCTTTAAATGCTTGAACTGGATTCTGATCGCTGTTAAAAAAATAAAAATCCTGGTTCCAACGGTTTCATTTGTGATTGTGATTTCGTTATAGTTGTAGTGTGTACTTCCCTGTTCTCATTGAATTTGAACGATTATTAAAGCATAGTTATCATTACAGTTATCGTCCTTGGTAAACTGGCCTTTATTCGATTATAGTCATTTTTCCTGAACTAAAACAGTCCATTATGCTGCTTGAACTGGTATTTGCTATCATATTATTTTCATTATTATCAAAACCACACTGATTGTGGTTGTATTACATTGATGTAATGTAAATAGTTTTACCATTCATTGCATGTTTTGTTATTCTTCTAGTTATTTATTTAATTCATCTGAACTCCGTGTATGATTCACTGACTGAATGAGTCTGATTCCAAAACAAGTTTCAGGTGAATCTTTTTGATTGACTCATTCAAACGAACTGGTTCACAAGAGCCATTTGAATGTGAATAGTACATGACATGATTCTTCTAACTATTAACCCAATGGATCGCAAGTCTTGTCAATTCACAGAAAGTAGCTTCTGCATTGCAAAACAAAGATGGATACTACATACATACATTCCGTTTTGTGAATCAAGGACAAAAAACACATAAGTTTTCGACTGTAATGCTTGGTCATGTAACCAAAAGTTGTCCGAGGGGCAGGTCCATTTATGCCTTCTCACTGGATTTTAAACTCAAAGCACATCTGACATGTTCTCATCCTTCGCGCTCCGTCAAGAGCCATCTCTAGCATGTGAGCGGCCTTAAGGCACAGTCATGCTATAGGTTTTGCATTCATCCGCATGTGAATGTGCATGCAAGCATATTATTTTGTTCACTGCATTTAACAGCTTTGCATGCTCACCAGTGATTCATATCACGAGAAGAGGTTTGGATTATTAAGAACCCTTCCAATCTAGAAGGAAACGCCAATGATGCAGTAGCTCCAGATTAAAACCATGATTACGCAGTCATTAGCTTCTACAATAAAACATTTAGTTGCCAAATTACCGTTTTGCTGCCAAATTCAACAATTGGGAAGAAGATTTGAGTGCATAGAGCCTTACATTAGCATTAAGTTAATAAGTGTGCATTGGGATGACAGGATATTTTAGACTAATAAGTGTTGTTTGTTTCAATTTGATGCTGTCACTGACTGTATTTGTGCCATGTAAATATCACACTGTTTTGTAAGAATATTTAAGAGAGGTAAATGCTGGTTTGATTATGCTCATCCACCTGTTGACCTTACATTGGACTTCACTATATGCTAAACCATAACTAATAATATTTTTATACAAAACAATAGTCTTTGAATATGTATCTTTAATTACAAGCAGACATATGAACAAATAGTTAGTAAATATATTAATAAGATTCACTAACCTAGTCGCAGTAACGGTTCCCGGTTTTCAAATTCGAAAAATGGCGCGCATTTCAGTGAGGGAGTCAGTTAATTTGGGGACTCCATAACGGCTCTGAATGATTCGCTGCTTGAGTACGATTCAATACAGTTGCTAGACTGTTCAATGATTCTTTTTGACGGAATCATTCAAAAGAGCTGGTTCACAAGAGTCTTTTGCGCGCGAATCGGAGAATCTCCTCTCACGCTGTAGTCTCCGAGGAAACAGCGGCTCGCACGCAAACAAGGTATACGTGATGTGCGCGAAGTTTCTCAGATTTTCAAAGTGAACATATATTATTATAGTCGAAGTTTATATACATTAAGTGAAAACAGAACATGAAGGAAACTTTTTTTGCCGATTTTTTGTAAAAACAAAATTCAGTTTATTTTTGTTCCTTTAAAAATATGACAACCATATAGTTATATTTAGTAGTGTGTATTAACACAAGCATCATTATTATAATTAAACGACCAACTATTGTTAATATCACTATTGTATATGAGATGTAACCTTCATATTTCATATAGCCATCATACTCTTTCCAGGCATCTTTATGCAGTTGTTGGTTCTTTCTATCAGAATGAGGTCAGCAGCTCACAAGATGAAGGAGGCGGAGCCAGAGATGTGTGCTGGAGGGAGGGGGCGTGGCTTGTGTTATCAGCTTATAATATCCACCTAGACATTTATAAGTGTAATATATAAGTGTTTGTTGTTCTGACAGGACGTACTACAATCACATGACCCTGCCCGGCACCCATAGAGACGGAAGCAGATACGAGTACCTACCAAACGTGCCCAGAGACCCAGAGCACAGAGAACGCCTGGCCTACAATGTAAGATAATACCATCATCTCATTCAGTAACTGTTCTGTCAATGAAACGTTGAATGATGTGCTGGTTTCAGGACTCAGAGTTCTCCAGCGGCGTGTCTCCGGCACAAAACTGTCTGATCAGATGCTGTAACGCCAACCTGGAGGAACCCAGAAGTTTCCAGAGTCAGGTGAGAGTTACGACTTAAAGTGTGAATGTATGACTGGGACTTGAGGAATAATGGACGAAGAACCAACCATTGAATTATTGAACACTCAGTGAGCACTCTGGGTAGTGTACAAAGTGTACGTTTAAGGCAGTACATCCCATGGTGTATAGAGTAAAATAAACTGAAACCTAATATATATATCATCATACTTCTCCAGCTGATAGATCAAATACAATGAAATAAACACTTAGTTTTTTTACAGACACTTATATTTTGGATGTAACTGAAACAACGTTTTGAAAAGCCAAGAAGCCTTGAAAAAAGTGTGTGAAAATTCCTGATGAATTTTTTTGCCTCCAGTGTCTTACTTTAAAAATAATGTGGTGTAGTGCAGTCAGAATATGATGGCAACCAATTAATGAAGACCGGAGGAATCTAGAAGCAGCGTTCTAGAATGTAGAGCAGCGGTGCAGGTTCAGATCTGAGGGATAGTCTTTTTTCTGGTTCTCGTGTGATTCTCTTCATCCGTCACAGACCGAGAGGCGAGGAGTCACATATTATGTAAGTTATGTGTTACCAAGCAACTAGCGATCATAAATACAGCTGAAGACTGTGAGCCACCAGACTGACTCTCTCGCTCCAATAGAGGACCGCTCAATCAATAGAATTCATGATGAATTAAAATTTTAAGCACGTTTTTTCTTTATTAATTTAGGTGCGTTCACACTCACAGTGATTTAATCTGCATTGTGGGTTAACTTAATGGTAGGCGTTTCTACTCTACTGCAGTATCTACTGTATCCAATGCTATTGGGTGTCGCTGCTCATTTGCATATAGTTAAGCTCTGCGTAATTTTGTTGCATAGTCAATGGACGCCCGTGTCACCTCAAATTGCCAACTCATTAAAAATAAATGTTTTTTCATTGCACATTTCTGTCAGACATTTAAAAGTACTAAATTCTTCATGAAATCATCAATGCATGTATTAATATAATGAGAAAACCTGACTGGATGAAGCACATATGAGTTTGCGGTTAAATAACTCACTTACACGTCATGGACAATTTTATAAATAGTATAAATAGTTGTTGAATACTTGTGTCTTTATCATATTGCTGCTCTTTGGTAAAACACTGCAGTAAATTTTTTCACCATTAGAGGTTGCTTTAGGTATGGCTTTTTGCCATGGTAAAATCACTGTAATTCATCACTTCTAGTATATTGTTGCTCTAATGCCATAATAATATGTGTGTGTTTGTGGCAGACTGATGACGATGACTACATGATGGAGAAACCGCTGGGTTACCTGCCTCTTCACCATGAGCTGGACAGTGGGCTCGGCTGGACGGACGGTAGTTTCCACCAGGGGGAGCTGTCGGGGGTGGAGACGGAGGAGGGGCTTGAGGAATGCCACGGTCACGGCCGGGGCGGGTCGCCATCGTCTGAGTCATTCATCTCGTCTGAACTTAGCGACTCGGGTTTTTACAGTGTCAGCACCGGCGAGTTTATGCGTTTCCAGCGTCTGCTCGAGAAACGCATGCGCCATTACAACGCCCGCATGCACCACCAGGGGGAGCCCTGTTCCCGTGAGCGGCGGGATAGTCAGATAAAACACCCCCTAGAGGCCATCCCCGAAACGCTGACGGTCCAGCCTCAAAACGTCTGCGTGCCCGTCCTGGGATCGCGAGGTCTGTCGCGCGTGTCGTCTGTGCAGTACCGTAAAGTGGAGCGGCCGTGTTTGAACAGGCACAGCTCCAGCAGCGGCTCGCTGTTCAATCCCGCACTGTACTCCACCTGCAGTACGCCCTCCGGCCAGCGACGGCTGCCACCTCATCCGAGTTCTACGGGAATGCTGAGAAGAAGCAGGACACTGCATCACCGTCCTGCACCCATGGAGTACCGCAGACGGGCGAGTCACCCAGCCTCGCCCAACTACTGCAGCGGCACGCTGCATCCCTGCGGCCACAGAGTCGACCCGCCCATGAATCTACCTGAGGAGACAGACTTGGCACTTATGCACACCGCCAATCGCCCAGCACACCCTGTTGTACTCCCCACTGCACACCCTACACAGACTGTACACGCTACACATGCAATGAGTCAACCGTCTCTGATCTCTCCAGCTGATGAGCACTGCTATATCCCTCCAGATCTCCATGACAGCAGCAGGATCCGAGCATCCACCGAACCTCAGCTACAGAACAGCTTTGTGACCCAACAGCCGCCCATCTGGCAAAGGGACGGGCGTTTCCACACCCTAAGCCACACGCCCAGTCAGGATGCCAATGACACTTGGCCCAAACCCGCCAACCGTGCAGGCTCAGGGGGCGGAGGCGGTCTCTACAGCACCTTGGAGGGCCACACACCCACTGCTGCCATCAGGAAACCTTCCGCCGGGAACCTGCGGGCCTTAAGAAACCAGATGCTGCGGGATAGAGCATCCCGTCTGGCGGACGAGCGTAGCGGCATGAGCACGGATGAAGAGAGTCACAGCGAGGTCCGAATGGGTCGCTACTGGAGCCGCACTGAGCGCCGCGAACACATGCTGCAGAAACAGCGACAGCTGCAGGCTAGAAGCGGCGGCGGCGGCATAGCCGCGTCAGGATTGGTGCATAGCGGCGGAGTCTTGGGAGGAACTATTGGAGACAGTTGTAGTACCCTTCTCGAGCTGAGCCAGAGGAAACTTAGTCGTCTGAGGACCCGGAAGCTGCTGGACGACTGGACCACCGTAGAGGAACTCCTAACGCACGGAACGCGCCTGGGTCCCAGCGAAGATGCCCGGCAGCTGCCTACGTCGTTGCTCACCGTCACAACCGTATAGCGACACCCACCTAGCGTGTGTTTAGACTGACGTGTGTGTGTTTGTGTGTGTTGGACCAGCCGCACTACACAAAGCTACCTCCTGACATTGAGGTTTACTGTAGATACAGACGTTTCCGAGCACCGTAGTACATTGATTTTTAAATGTTATGTTTGCAGTATCTTGTTTTGCATTGTGTTGTGAAGAGATGATTCATTAGGAAGAGAATTCACTGCAGTTTGATTCGACCGCGTGAAGCAATACAACAGAGACCGACGCCAGGCAAAGCGGATTTCATTTGGTGCCAAGAAAAGTTTACGTTACGGATCATTTTAAGGTGGTGCTAAACGAGAGATTCATTCCTTCAACATTATTTGCAACTAGCTTATAAACGACATCTGAATTACGTCACTTTTGCACAAAAACACAAAACAAAAAACTAATCCCTTTCTGACTGTCTTCCTCTAGCTAATTTGTGGCATTAGCACAGCCCCAATTTTCAATCATGAACCTGATTCTCTGGGAATAATATTGGATAATCTATCGATGGATCACGAGTCGCCGCGATTGGGTGTGCAGGGTCATGCTGGAGATCGGGCAGCGGAAACATGAGCGTGTGTTGTGAATGTGTGCGGGTTCTTGCACTATAACTGTAGTTCTGTAGAGTATTTTTAAAGCTATTTTTCTTGTGCTCTTCACAATTGATGTCACGAAAAGAAACAAAGAACTTTTATAAAGATTCAAACAAGAATTATTAGTAGTGTTAATTTGGAGAGACAGATGAGGCGCTGAGCTGTGGGTGTTTTTTTGTTTTTTTATGTGCAAATGTCAGATATTTTCTGCGCACCGTTCCTTAAATTACGGGGTTTCAATTCACAAGGAGCCTCGTGAAACGCAAGCAGAATTAATTCTGGAAATTGATAAAGTGATAGCAGTTATCAAACGGTGTTCTGAATGATTTAATCAAAGTAGTTCTGATCGCATTTCATGAACGAAACCTAATTATTTTTTATTAATTAAGCAGAAAATCAGGATTTTTCCCACCTGCACTATTGTGGTGCACAAGGAGCACTGGAGTGTTTACAATTTTCCCTCACAACTGTGACTCTGCGGCACATCTCGCGCTCGCGCCCTCGTTTCTGAGGTGAAATCACGTCATTTCCACCGTGAGTCAAGCGCCGTGAATAATGGATGTGAACGGATGGAACATTAACAGAAAAACTGCCTCTCATTGGATTTTGCTCGTTTCCACTTTTAGAAATCACTTTCTTGGAATATGATGTACATGTGGTTGTAATAAAGATGAGATTTTAATTAGCTACTTCAAGATTGTTGATTTTTTTTTTGTAACGCTATTGAAGTGGGCATTCCTAAGTGAAATCTGTCATGACAACAAACTTCATTTATATCAGAAACGGAGAGTCTCTGAATGAAGCGAGTGAAATCCCGCGCTCATTTTCACACAAGACTTTCCTATCGTTCATGAATATCACAGATTTTCGAGGAGCATCTTTGGCTTATTCTAGCTTGACTATGAATATTGATTAAAAAATCCTTGACATGCTCAGCAGCTTATTAAACCAAGGTTTATTGTAGTAAAAGTGTAGTTAACATGTTTTTTTTTTCTTTTTTTGAGCGTATTGATTACCATTTGTAGATTAACTACAAATTTCATGGTTAATGTAGCAAAAAAAAAAAAAAAAAAAAAAAACGTTAAATTTGTGTTTATCATTGTTTATAGCATTTTTTTTCCTTTTTTTTTTGTGGTCAAACAAATGGTTTGTAATTACTATTTTTTATTAATATTTTACAAATAACAGGCTACTCATATTTATCCTAATGTAATTTCTGCATCGTAAAAAAACGCTTAAAAATGACATTAAAAGTCATAATTATCAAAATTATGGATTTTAACGCCGACATCATGCAATTAAAAAAGTAGAACATTTATGAGACAATACGAAATTATTATATAATAAATAAAATTCCTAACAGTAGAAATTTTGACGTAAAATTAAAAATGTATTTCTAAACTGACATACTACATCGAAATTATGACAAGCTATACTCATGAGGTAAAAAGGTTATGACTTTTACATTATAATCAGTAGAGGTTGAAATCATGTCTTAAGTCATTGATGATTTTAGGTTGAAATTATGACAGTCATAATCATGATGTAAAATTACTAATTATGACTTAATACTTTTCACAATCGTAATTTTAGACTTTTGAAGTAATAATTTCTACTTTCATCTCATGGTCATTTACACTTACTGTATTGCATGATTTTTTTTTCCTTACTTGGCGAAAATGTACTTTCAAACTATTTAGAGACATTAGAAAGTATAATGTGAGGAACAGTGATGCTTTGAGCTTCAGCAGGAATCACAAACGAGATGACTTCAGAGAAACTCGACTTTCTTACTGATGTTCACTTACTTTCGTCCGATTTTCAGTCTTTAGATCTTTGTGAATAAAAAATAGAAACACAAAATGGAATCCAACAGTAGAAAAGCACAAAATGGAACCGAATAACAGAAAAATGTATTTCCCTGGCTCGGTTTCATTCCCGCGCCGCTGACTCCTCCTGCTGGACGGAAACTGTCAGTGCAAGAAACAAAATGGAGGCTCACTGGGTTGATTTATTCCGCAGATGTCCTTCATAACTCTAAAAATATTGTACCAAAACACATTTTACACACACAAACCACTCTCAAAAAACTAAACTGGTTTAATATGTATAAAAAATAAAACATGACCAGTCTCAAAAAAAGAAAATTCAAAACAAATATAAGACATCTTTCCCAACTAGTGCTTACACACAGAGACAACCATCTACTCGACATAAAAAATAAATGATTCCCTCTTCCTATCACTCTCTCTCTGCGAGTTTACAGATCAGACAGGCTTCAAACTGTGGTGTTGTTGAGCTGTAAGGTCCTTCGTAAAAATGCAACTCAAGTACAGTCCATAGAGTCCCACTAAAGAGCTTCTTCATTCATCCACACAGACGGGGGCGCCACACGCCTTCAGCTTCAGTCCAAACCATGAACCTCATGCGGCTTGTACATGGATGAGACCAGATTTCCTGAAAGAAAGCATTCATATGGTTAAATTAAACAAACCTATGTGTTAAACTAACATCTTTTAAATAAAAACTCTTGTTAAATCCTTCAGGTCAACGTAAAGGCCCAAAGAGCGAAGCAACAAAGCAATGCAAATTTGCACCAAAGCTAATTTCAATCCATGTATTGAATATATTTACATGCTTCAATGCAAGAATAGAATAACATAAAAATGGAAATCGTATGACTACTACGAGTATTATTATTATTAAAATTAATTTTCAGTAAATAAAATAAATCTAAATATTTGATGAAAAACTTGTAAATTAGAAATGGTGATGTGAAATAATAAAATAAGTCACTATTACATTTAAGAAAAAAAATGCACTAAAGTGGCTAAGACTAAAGCAAACTAAAAGCAAAGTAGGAAAACATGAGAAAACTACAAAAGCACAAAACAAACGCAAATGAATATGTAAAAATAATAATATATTAAACAAAAAACAATTTTGAATCGTGATTAAGCATATGATTCGCTCATCTTGATTCACGTTTGAATCTGAATCTTTCAAAGATTTGCATTCAAAACTAATTCAAGTGACACACTTTGTTTTTATCTAGTAACTTGAATGAATTAGTAGGACATTTTTACTACACGAGTTTTGCTGCAGGGCATCATGGGAATGTTCGGGGGAGGACGGTAGACCTGAAGCATTCGCTCGCACATGGAGTAGGTCAGAGCAGGAAGGCAAGCAGGAAGTAGCCAATCACAGCTGAGCACAGGTGAGACAGGGGTCAAAGGTCGTCTTACCTGGCGTCCCCAGCCCCTCTGCTCTGTCCCGGCAGACTTTGGGTCTGAACGGAGAGTCTTTGTCTTTACCTTTCGATCCCTTGGGCCTCCCCGCCGCCTTCTTCTTGGACTTACTGTCGCCCTTCACGCCCAGCAGCGGATGGACCTCTGCGAGACAGACACAGACGTCAGAGGAAGTGACATCACGGCGAGCGAGGCGTCTGCAGCGAGCGGCTCTTACCGTCGTTTGGGACGCCTTGTAACTCGATGGTGGTGGTGCGGATCTTCTTCTTGGGTGGCCCTCCGTCGGACGACGGCTGCCGCTGTTTTTTGTCGCCGGGGCCGCTGTGGGCGGAGCTATCGTCGGGCGTGGCATTCTGACCCGCGGCGTCGGGTGGAGGACCGAACGGGTTCTCCTCAGGGTCCTCCACCTCCGGAGCGATGGGCAGATACAGCAGCGCTTTATAATCCTCCAGCTCCTCGTCACTGCAAACGCCATGAAAACACACGCGGAAATTACATTACACCTAAAAACTAATGTAAGGTTACAAATAAACAACGTCAGTGAACTACATTTTCTGAAAATACTGGATTAAATAATATAAACAAACAAAAACTAAAAAATTTAGAAAATTGTGCAATTAACATTTAAAATGTTAATGTGAATATTAAAATAAACTTGAAAAAACAAAGCAAAACTAAAAATTAACAAACACATATGCGCTGTAACATGATCATAAAAAAATAACAAAATTAAGCTACTTTTACATTTTATTTTGTGAAAAAGAAACTGGTTTAAGCAAACAACGAACACGTATGAAACTAAAAATAATGTAAAATACAGCAAGTTTAATGAAAACTTTTCTGTAAATGGCAAAAACCTGATTAAACGATATGAACAAACAAAAACATTTAAACGAGGAAACTAACAATGGCATTATTTTATAAATTATGTAAAATAGTGAAGTACAATTTTTTGTGAAACTAAATTAAAACAATTTGAAGAAACAAAAAACATAAAACGTAATACACCTGAACCTGTACGATATTTAAAATTATGTAAAAAAAGAAATTCATTTTGCGAATTATATAAACAAAAACGCCTAAATGAGAAAACTAACGAATACAAATTTAAAATGGTATGATGATAAAAAATTCTGCCCAACTAAATTAAAACAATGCGAAACATAACTAAAAAACGTACAACTAATACATATGAAACTGTACAATATTTAAAATTATGTAAAATAACAAACTTAACTCATTTGGCGAATGTCAAAAACTTTATTAAACAATACAAACAAAAACATAAAACAAACAAACACTAAGATAATCTAAAATAAAGTTTTGCACTTAACATTTAAAATGTGAATATCAAAATAAACGTATATATGTTTTGAACAATCAAAAACTAATAAATGAACACAAACACATTTGCACTGTAGGACAATAATTAAAAATAACAAAATTTAGTTACTTGCATTGAAATTTTATTTCACCAAAAATAAACAAATTTAAACAATATAAAAAAAAAGTAATTTTAAAACGTCAAAACTAGAAATTAACAACAAAAACACATTTTTAACTATGATATTAAAAAAACATGAAATTTAGTGAATTATATCTAAAATTGATTTGGCATAATAAACTGGATGAAAAAAAAAAAAACCCGCCAAACTTGACGTTGGAATTGTATGACAACATCACAAACAACATGAATTACACAGAATAAACTGGGTTAAACGATTTGAACAAACAAAAATGTCCCTTGAAACTGTTTGATGATATTGACAATAACGTCAACTTATTGGAAGAAATGTAAAAATATTTTGCAAATGCCACAATTTTATTTAAAACCTGATTAAACATGAAAACAAACGTGTGACTGACCTGCTGCAGAACGCTGGGATGGGATCGACGGACGTGACGTCCACCTCCTCGTCCTCGGCAGCGTCCGCTCCTGACACACACACATCAGTGTCATACAGCAGTGTGTGAGAGAGAGCGAGAGAGTGTGTGTGTGTGTGTGTGTGTGTGTGTGTGTTTACCGGTCTGCTCCGGCTCGCTCTTGTCCTCGTCCTCGATGTCAAACTCTGATTCTCGCTCCTCGTACTCCACGTTCTCGTCCAGCTCTTTAAAGTCCGGGGCAAACGCGCTCCAGTTCTCCTGCAGAGACACACACAGTCTGCACACACAGGAAGACGAGAGACGGCTCTGAGCTCTGAGCTGAAGCACTCACCACTTGGTTCTGGGCCCAGATGGACACCACGCCGCTGGAGATGGAGGCGATGATGGGACGCACCGGATGCCACTGCAAACACACCACACTCAGCTCAAAACATGCTCCGCAGAATAAAGGATAACTATAAAAACATCCTTTAGAGGCCAAGGCAACATTTCTCAGTTTCTTAGGTTTGAGGTCAAGCGCTACAATTACAGAAATGGAATACATAAAAAAAAAAAAATGTAATGGCAATTTTTTTGCAATTGCTAATTTTATTTCACAATTCAGATTTTTTTGTTAAAAATGTAAATCATAATAATATAATTAATATGAATAAATATTTATCTGTAATATGTAATAATAAATAGCATAATTGTTTATTATACTTTATTGTATTTTTATATATATATATATATATATATATATATATATATTTGTAATCTAAAAAAAATACAATAAATAGTTTGGCATCAGTTTCTTAATTCTATTATCTTATGCATTTGAATAAGATTAAGTATAAATAGTATTACTAAATAAAAATTATAAAATGATTATTTTGGCATCATCATTCATTGCTATATTTATATATATATATATATATATATATATATATATATATATATGTTTCAAAAAAATTTGTTAAAATAACAAACAAAAATACAATGCTATTATAATCAAATTAGAAACTTCTCACCAATCTAAATTTAGAAAATCAGGACTGCGAGATATAAAAAAAAAAAAAATCACCATTTACATATAAACTACTAAAACTGAAGCTGAAATTAAAAACTTCAATTGTATTCTGGAAAAGGGGGCGGGGAACAGCAGCTCATTTGCATTTAAAGACACAGGCACCATAAACAGCGTGTTTCTGCTTCCACTCAAACCAGGCATTTTCATAATGATGATAAACTGAAACTTCACAGACACATTCTGGGGATACCTGAGATTTATATTACATATATAAAAATAGGCATATGTCTCCTTTAAGAATATGAATCGGATCAAGAACATGGGTAGTATATGAAGTGATGATGAGAGCGTACAGCGACGTCCAGCAGCAGCTCTCCTCGCGTCCCGTGG